>NW_022745982.1:1557503-1601243 GCF_011630105.1 Anneissia japonica
TAGGTTGTGTAGTGTAAAATGTATATCTATCTTTTACATTGTAGCTAGATTAAATTGTACATACCTTGGAACACAACTTCGGGACGGAGAATCGTTTCACGAAACCTGTAATTTTTGGTAATTATTGTATATTTATATTTAATTTATTTATTATATTAGATATTTTCAGGCACAAATAAAAACGAGTAAAAGATCGAAATCTCAGGCCTGCTTTGTCAAGAGACAGACTCTCCAAACTGTACTTCGATTTTAAAATAGAAATTACAGAGATTTAATTAGAAAACATCAAGAATCCAGATGGATGAACCTTTAATTTTTCTTTAAAACCATGGATCTCAGTGGCTGATTTAAGGGAGGGCCCAGTCTGAAAGTGTAATTCACGGTCATAATCGTATTTTCGAACCTCAGACCCAACCATGGTGGGGTTAAAGTGGTATAAAACCCTTCGATCTGTTAATCTCCTCCCCTGGGCCCCCTCTATTTGGAGTTCCTGTATCTATCACTGGATTAAAAAAAGAATTTAGTCTCTTATAGGCCTACGGACACAGGGACTGAATTTCAAAGGCGAAAAAATCTAACAAAATAAAGAATTTCTAAAACATCAGTTCTTAAAAAAAAAGGAACATAGGCCTATATATTGATTTGGTTGTAACTTTGACGTAATTGTATAGTTCTGATATCTAATATAATGTTCAAGTGAACTTCTGTGCGTCTTCGTGTAGGCCTATGCGTTGAACCTAATTAGTATTTAGAAACGTTCTTATTTCAGGAATTATTAATTTCATTATTAAATTATTTCCACTTAGTGCCTTTGATAAATTTTAAATTGGTGCAGTTTATACTAAATTTTAATTTAAATATTATAATTTTTTTTTTAAATGGGGAATATGGGAATATCGTAATTAAATGTAGGTCTGAGAGTGGAATTTTCTGCCACACCTAGAATTTTCAAAATCATAAATTTCCTTACCTCAACCCAAACCATGGTATGGCTGAGGTACTGTAGATCCTTCGTCGGTAAAAGTCCCTCACTGTACCTTCTCTATTTCGAATTCCTGGACCTGCCACTGCATTTAGCTCATTCAGTGGGATATAATCTTTATTATAATATTATGGTTTATTACCATTGATACTTATTGTTAGAACAAAAATACATAAAGTATAAAAATCAGCGTATACCTATATAGGCGTAATAATAACTTTCGTATTTTCAGCGTTTGCAAAGAAGGAGAAGTACATTGCGATGGTTCCTTGTGTGGTGAGTATGAACGTTTGCCATTAATATTGAATGCGGCCTTTGCGGGGTGTCGATGGCAACCTTATCAACTAAAACTATTTCCACATCAAATTGTTCTTTGACAAGAAGCTGCTGTATGTCCATATATGATGTGTTTATATATGACAAAATATGGTCATGATGTGATGTCATCATGGCCCTATTTATGCATGTCACTTGTGAAATAGAATTAGATAGTGTGGGCAATTCTTAAGCAAACAGAACTGCTTAAGAAATAGGCAATTGTCCCCAAACGCTCATGTTATCCGCATTCACATCACATCCAAACGAAATTTCCGCGTTTCCTCATTCGATTTTCTGATCGGTTCGGTAGGCCTAAACCTTCAGTCCGAAAATTCGGATTTGGTGTGACGATTAACGTAAATTTGCCAGTTCCTTTAAATGTACCTAACAAATGAGAATATAGTAGTTAACACGACTTAAACTGTTTTAGTTTACTTTTTAAATGTCTTTAACCATTTTTAATGTCATTGTTAATACAGATGAAGAGAAACCTGGGACTTGTCCAGATCAAAACGGTGAAGTTGGAACTTGTGTTACCGAATGCAGGCTTGATACGGAGTGTCCGGGATTAGAAAAATGTTGTAGTAATGGATGTGCGGATGTCTGTCGTTTACCACAAGAACGTAAATTACACCATTTAAATAATCTACATGATATATAATACTGTATTGATTAACAAGGGAGAATCCAATAGGGGCACGTTGGGAACGTGCCTCACCCCCGTTTTGCCACGAAATTTTTAACATTTTTATGCATATCAATGTTATGTCCTACTCACTTATCTAATTTGAAACTGTTGTGCACCCCCGCCCCACCGTTTGAAAAGTTCTAGATCCTCCCCTGATTAGTGATATTGTGGTTGTTAGATTCAGTAAAATTGGATCGATATGGTATAGAATAGACAGTTGGTGGTTACTAATGGAAGAAACAGAACATATTATGACAAGTAAAATCTTATTTTTTTACATAGCGAAGTAATGATGTATTAAATGCTTGCAGTACGGTACACCACGAATGCCTATAGTATCTACATAAAAGCATGGAATCAAATGGGCAAAATCAACAAATTTAATCTTAACACCAATAAATGCCCCATATTGCAGATATTTTTTTCTGAAGAACACCAATATACTGTAGAAGTTAACTACATGAGATACACTACAAATAAAGAGTGGAGGGTTTAAAGACAAAGCAGCACACATTTTTGCCACGTTTAAAAGCTAAACGTATTTAGATACAACCTATTTTCTTAGACAGCTCAGAAGTACATAGTTGAGACAATTCCAAAAGGACAGAAATGTACTACACGCTTATATATCCTTAAATACTACCTCAAAATTAATTTCCACCTTTATTAGTGCTATTTCGTTTCTACTTTCTTTTTTTAATATTTTTTTTAAATTTATTATCAGCCGATGGTGTTTAAAAATCTATTGTACCGCAATTTCCAATAAAATAATTGTTCTACTGATTTGTTATTTCGTTTAGTTATATCTTTGACTCAAAAATTATCAATATTGTTTAATTATGTATTTTATATTATTACATCTTTTAACTTATTTGAATTGTTAGTGCTTTTCATGTATTTCATCTCTTGACAGCCAGGTGGTGGTTTAATAAACATTTTGGGGTAAGAAACTTCACGTCCCTGTCAGAAACGTAAATTAGGGCAATGCTGGGCATTTTAAGAAACGTTTAAAAACTATCTTTTAATGTGAAGTGATATGCGATTGATTGGTGGATCACATTAATGTCAATTTCAGTTGTTCTCTTGAACAGAAATGTGATTATCATTATTTTCTTCTTTTTTTAAAAATAAATATAGAAAATAATCCATCATCCTGTTACTTCGAAGACGACTGGCATGCAGAAGGTCAAATATTTCATGCTGGCTGTGGCAGCTGCTTTTGTACAAACGGATCAGTTGTTTGTAGAACGCCAATATGCCCGCTGGCTGATTGTTATGACCCAGTGTATGTTAAATCCGAATGCTGCCCTGTTTGTAGTACGTAAACAAAGTATCATCACTATTTATATTGTTGTTGTCCCTGATTCAAGAATTGCAAAAACAAAACAAAACAAAAAAAATTTTACTATAACGAGAATATTTATTAAAGTATTTTCTCATTTTATCTGGACATCACACTCATCCCAGATGATTTTCTAAATTTAATATAAAAAATTATTATAAACTATATTTTTTTAAATATTTCTTGTTTTTCATTGTCTTTTTTTTCCTTCAGGTTAGCGGTTTAGAGAGAGAATCTACTCTGGTGTTGGGCTCTTAATATTCTCTCTTGGCATACCGCTAACCTGTCTTTTTTCGTACTTAATATCCCGAACTTATAATAAATAAAAATAAATAAATAAAATGTCTTGGTTTCCTACCCACGATTCCAATTGTAGATTTACATAGATCTACAAACGAAGACATACAAGTACGAATATTAAAAGAAAATTTGCAATATAGAGATTTATATATTTCCACATTTCAGTTGAAGATTTCACCCATCCCGGAGAATGTCCCAGTGTCCCTACTACTACTACTACTACTACTACTACAACTTATTCGCCAACTTCATGTGATTTTGATTGTTCCCACGACTATGACTGTAACTCAACTGCAAGGTGTTGCTCGACAGGTTGTGGATCGAGTTGCATGGTAGCAGTGGCATTAGGTATTAATGTTAAAGAAACGTCTAGACAGTTAAAGCTGTACTGTTTGCTAAAATTATAGACAACCTGGGAAAACCTCACTAATTAAATTTTTGAATACCGGTAGTCAATTTAAAAAAAAAAAATCAAATATATTTTTACTTTCAATTAGAAAAGTTCGAAAAAAAAAAGTTTTCGCCAATTTTCAGACATTTTACTACAAAATCTGTCAAATGATGACCAGTTAATTTAAAACTCTGTCTAGACTCTCAAATTTTATTTGATAACAAACTCTTGCATGTGCTGCCCATATTATATAGTTATGATGTGACTATATTTATTGTATTCCCGGAATCTGACATGGTCTCTCTTAGGGCATGTTTCTACACTGACGAGAAAGAACCATTCTTTTTAAGAACGGGTCTTTGTGGCAGTAGAAACGGGTCCACAAAAACAGAACTGTTCTTTTTTTGGCGTCCCAAAGAACGGTTCTTTGGCACGGAATTTCTACCGCACCGGGAACGCCAAAGAACTGTTCTTTGAACAAAAGAACCGTTCTGTGTGGGGTAGATTTTTATCTGCAAAATAAATAGCGGCCTAATTTGACCTAGGTCAATTTAGCCAAAAGGCCCCGAATATTTAACCTTTTTAAGCTGGGGGCCAGTTGCAATCAGTTGAGGCCAGCAGTGGGCCGACATAAATTGTGTACTTCCATTTTGTCTATGTTAGCCCCACCCATTTTCTTTTATAGTGGTGGATTCGAAACAGAATGGGCCAGGGAAAAAAAACTACCCACTTCAGCCCCACCATGGCTGGGGCTGAGCTAAACAAATTTATGATTATGGCACCTCTAGATGGTCGGAAAGGGCACTCTCAGACTTAAATTTGAATATAATTTTCTTCTCTTCTCAATTTTATTTTAGAATATTGAAAAAAGAAAAAAAAAAATTGCACTCCGGGTTCTCCTACCCTGCCACTAGAAATTATCCTACCACAAAAATATCCACTCACCAGTGGTTGGGGTTGAGGTGAGCAAATTGTTAACGTAAGATACCTCTAGTACCTGATTTCTGGAAATGGCACTTTCAAAAAATTAGTTTTCAAAGCAGTGTTTTCAACAGAATACATGTCCCCGGCCTGTTGGCGCCGCAAAATAGTAGACATCGCATCACATCAGCACCCGATTTAATCCATTAGCCTCCCCTTCCCCATGTCAATACCCTACGCTACTAGATACAGTGAGCTACACTAAGAAAAAAAACCACCTCTTGTAGACAATGTTAGAGTAGGGGTATGCCTAGGCTTAGGTTGTGTTTAAACAGAAAAACGTTTTCTAAAAGTGGGCCATAAAATAATTTATTTTTAGCAATGTTGCGCAGGCCGGATCAAAATCTTGGGCGGGCCGGATTTGGCCCTCTGGCCGGGGGTTGAATAACGGGGGTGGGGGAGCTAGGCCTGTGTCTAGGGGCCTTGTTTTACTGACGAGAAAGAACCGTTTTTAAGTGAAAAGAACATAATTGAGAGTTAATATGACAGTGTCAATATAGACAGACAGCAGCGAATGCATAACCTTCTTGGCGGAGGTAATCAAACTAAAAGATTAATTTTTCTCCTTTAGATCACGAAGGAATGTGTCCCTTTTTGGCCAACGATGGTCTTGTATACACCCATGAAACAGAATGCCAGATAGATGACCACTGTGCACCAAATGAAAAGTGTTGCTATGATTTATATGGAACAAAAGTCTGTTTGGAATCTATACCAGAAGGTGAAACCTGATACTTTTTGAAGTTGTTTTGTGTTAGGGTTTTCGTTTCCGCTGTTTATTAGACTTACTACAGAAATTGTGTTTAGTAAACCCGTTGCATATTACATAAAAATATTAATATGATGGTCATATATTGATTGTATTAATGTGTTAGGTGCTTACAATGCGTACTGCACCACGTACACAGTTCTGGAAAGCACCTTGGTCTTTGCATGGTCTTTGTTAAGAATGTCTCGACTTTTAATTAAGTTGCTTCAGTCGTCATTCGGAGATAATAGACATTTCCGCAAGCTTACGAAAGTGATAATGAAGAATATGGATATGTTTTATTTTAGACGAACCTTCCTCTACAGTAGCATATCTGTCACAACGTCTGTCTCTTATACACATCTAGATGTGTATAAGAGACAGGTTAGGTGCTTACAATGCGTACCGGACCACGTACACAGTTCTGGAAAGCACCTTGGTCTTTGCATGGTCTGTCTCTTATACACATCTAGATGTTGCTATCAGATATGTTTGAAAATGTCTGTGTCTGGGTGGGTCTGCAGTGCATTAGTTAGGTTGGAGGACTTATTTGGGAAATTTAAAGAGGGGGTTTCGCCAGAAAATAGGGGGTTTGCTAGAAAAGGGGGTTCTTCCGAACCATAAACCCCCTCCCCCGGATACAGCCTGATTCATAACTTTTGTATGAATCAAGGATCATATTCTGCTTGTACAGCATTGTTGTCAAGATTTTTTAGGCACGAATGACGATAATGATAATGACGTGTTCGTATACGTTGTCCTTATCGTAAGGTTGGGAAATTCCCCTATTATTTATTTCATTTGAATGTTAAGCTATTCCTTTCTTCATTAATATTACCATATCATTAATATCAATATTATTATTATTATTGAACAACCATTATTAAACGAGCTATACATTTTTCAGATTCAATAATTTGTGAAGATAAACCATGTAAGAACGGCGGGACTTGTGAAGGCTCATTTAGAGAGCTCTGGATTTACCAGTGTCACTGCACAGATGGTTACGCAGGAATCTACTGCGAAGACCTAGTCGCTGGTGAGAAGTCTATATTATCGATATTTGACAATTTACTTGGAAAGAAGGAACCTATCAGAGGACAGCACACTGTACTGAAAATTCCCAGCTTAATAAATAACAATAGAAAAAACAAGAAAGTGCTGGAACTCATAACTTAGCCTCTTAGAACGCATGTCTAAAGTTGTAACAATACCGTTTTCATAAATTTCAATATATTCAAATTAGGTTTGATGCATAGCACCGTAAATACTTTATAAACAAATAAATAAATAATAACTAAAAGAGTGCTCAAATAGGGACATTATTATTATTATTATTATTATTATTATTATTATTATTATTATTATTATTATTATTATTATTTTGAAGGCCCAGGTACTTTCGGCTATACGATGTAGAAGAGGGGGATCACATAAGTAACTAAATAATTATGTAGTTACAATGTTGCCCATGATATTAATTCTTAAACGTAACTGTTTTTTTTCTTCTAAAAGATCGTTGCCACGTGGCTGTCAACCCATGCTCGAATGGAGGAACTTGTACTGGTAACCCGGGATATCCATGTGAATGCGTATTGGGATATACAGGCCCGTTTTGTAACGGTAATACTGTACATTATTTGTTATATATATATATATGTGTGTAACATAAAGTTATATTATAATAAGTTCTGTCCACACTAATTTATGGTTTATGGTTTTATATTTATATAGCGCCTTCCACGGCAAAGTTTTGATGTGCCCATATATGGGCATAACGATGTCATATTGAACTTATTGCACCACATATGTTAATGACTCAGACAGTAACACATTTTAAGTTTGTAAATCTTATCTTCATAAACATTTTTTCTGTTAGAGAGTTGTGATGCAAGTATCTGTCAGAATGGAGGAAAATGTACTGGTTATGATTATTATCCCTGTTATTGTGATTTCGGATTCGCTGGTTCTTTTTGTGAAAAAGGTATACATAATGATAATTTTAGTCTCTTTTGCAGTCTTTTAAAACAAAAATATAATCTATGTATAACGGTTATATGCATATGTCTACAGTATTACTGATCATATTATGTGTTATTTTCTAGTTATAAATTTGATTCAGTTAGTTTATAAATTTGATTCAGTTTATTTATTTATTTATTTGTTGTTTAAGTCTAGATCTCCATTGACGTTATGAGCTATAGCGCTCTTCGGTAAGCTGTAATAATAAACCAATTCGTAGGTTGAACAGCGCATGTACGTTTATGTAAATTGCCTTAATATGGGCATGCCCAGTTCAAACTACGAATGGGTTTTTTGGGCTTAGGTTGGGTAGTTAGGGCATTTGGCCGAATGAAGTGACTTGCAGGCTCTGGCAGTAGTCATAGTACAACGCCACCCTACAACGGGACAGTTAAAAGTCCCTTTGTTCTATTCTACGTTACCCAAAGTATTGAAACTGTTCATACTGGTCTTCCTCCATCACGTTACGTAATTCTCTTCTTGCTCAAGCTTCTCGCTGTCGATCGATACTTCCTCGCTGTCGATCCCGCCGCATCCTCTCCTTCTAACATCAGAGCCGCTCGTCCTATTTTATTTAAGTACCTCTTGTAATAGTATTTGTTGTTGTTGTATTGTATTCATTGGCATTGTGTGCTTGGCGGATAATAGATCTTGGTGGCTGATGAGGTAATAAAATTGAATTGAATCGCTTTCAGCTGTGTGTGACCCAAATCCTTGTCAAAACGGCGGTACTTGTACAGGAATTGATTGGTTACCATGTTTATGTACATATGGTTTTGGTGGATTTCATTGCGACGAAAGTAAGTAGGCCTAACAATTTTCTATATTAGCATTTTCTTCGCTTCTAAATTAAATGGTGTGTGGACACTAAAAATCTGCGGAATAGAGGGACCATTTGTATATACGTAATTGCATTTTAAAGTTGAGACCCGTTGGTTGGTAATATACGGGGGTTAACGATTTTGCTGTTAAATAAGAGACAGCCTTATTTGAGGTGGCGCCGTCGACTTAGCAGTGCACGGTAGGGGAGCCGCAGGCTTATTCCCGGTGGAAGCTACCGGAGCCCAGCAAACTGACGCCGAGGTACCTGCGTGTACACGGTAGTGATGGCGGCGACATCTCAAAAGCGGGGGCGCGCGTATGCCATTTTCGTGATTTCTGAAGAGGAAATAGAGGAAAAAAAAGAATGAAAAGGAAAGAAAAAAAAAAGTGGAATTGGGGAGGAAAAGGGTATCGAAATGATGATTATGATTATTAATGCCTGACTCTGGGTGTGTTCTTTTGTGTTTTGTTTATCATTATTATTTTTTTGTTGTAGTTTATTATTATTGTTATTATGATTGTTATTATCATTATTATTAATAATATTATTTTTTTTTTTTTCCAGGACCACAATGAAAAACATTTCTTTAAAATGATTGTGTCATCCTGGCTAAAGATATTAGTAAATAAATAAATAAAAATTATAATTTAACAGTGTTAACAGCTGTTTTGATTTATATTATATGCAACTATTTGTTTCCAGCCGTACTTATTGTGTAATAGAGTGTATCTGGCGGTAATTTGTTGTAATCTGTTCAACCATGAAGCTTCTGTGGTTTATTGGGTATGACGCTCGCCTTGACAGCGAGAGGTCGCAGAGGCATTTTATTACAGAATTTTTTTATTCATTTATTTATAGGACAACATTCGTTGAGAGCTATGTGTTATTATGTCTTTTATTCTAACACTGTATTTACCTTACTTTGATATATAGGCCTATATGAATGTATACTAAGTAGGTATATATAACAAGTAGGCAGAAAAGAAATAACATTGTTCACAAGGTGACTACTTTGAAGCATAGATTTTATTGAAAAACCAAATTTTCGGGAGGGAGCACCTGCTCCCCTTTTCAGGGTTACAATAGAAATGACTCAAAACAGCACTTAAAGTCTAATTAAAACAGCATAGGCCTAGATGTATATTGCAAATATTTGCAGTTTATATATATATATATATATATATATTTATATATATATATATATATATGTATGTATGTATATAAATATATGGGCCTATATATGATGTGTGTATGTGTGTGTTATGTATGTATGTATATATTCTATATAGGCATATATGCAGTGTTCCAGTGTGTGTATAATATATAGGCTACCGTATGTGGTAAACATTCAAGTGCCAGTATCGATTAGAATCCTTTTCATCTTTGTATTTAACGGAAGGAGTATGATATAATACAAACGCAATTTTAGATTTTTTACATGAATTAGAATGGGGATATGAAATGATCAAAATGTTATGTAACTTAAGGCAAAATAAAAGAAAAATACTGATTTCTCGTACCCTCGCGCATCCATTTTATTTTTTTCACATCTGTAAATTTTTAAAATTTTAAAATTTCCTTTGTTTTACGAAATGGTACGAAAATCTGGCTAACTCACACTAGTAAAATTCCTCTCTCGATCGTTCGTGGTCGGGAATACATATGGTATCATGTCTAGTGCTTTTTTATTTGCTGTTTCCCATTGACAATCTTGGATTTGCCATCTTAGATTGAAAAAAAAAAGAAGAAAAAAGGTGCCCGCATTCTCCTTTTTTCAAAATATTAGAATGAGAAACTACTTTTTTTTACTTGGCCTATAATACATCATGTGTTGGCGTTAAACATGGATCGCCTATTTCACCCCTGCTTTTTGTTATTTATGTTGACCGTTTAATCTTAATGGTTACCAGCTGATTATTTTCTTAATCGTTTTGTCTTGATATAAAATTGTTATTGCATATTATTGAGACTTATGGTATGGTGAACAATCAAGATAAAAAATAATATTGGTAATTGGTACAATCAGGGTTGAGAATATTGCTATGGAATCATGTGATTCGTATGTACTTAAGTCTCCTTTAACTAGACAGGGAACTATTAACTCTCTCATTGACGTACACTTGAAAGAGTGAAAAAGTCTATTATTATAGGCCTACATAATATTTATTCAACAATAAACATACATTAATTACTATTATAACATTAACATTTACTTCTGAATTTTGATTTACAGACGACCCCTGCGCTTCGAGTCTATGCATGAACGGCGGCAGCTGTATAGTACATGGCTTCGGTCCTTATGGAGATGTTTTTAACTCTACTGATGACGCTGGTGATTTGTACTGTTATTGCCTTCCAGGATTTGGAGGCGATTTTTGCGAAACTGGTAGGTATATTGGACCTCTCCGGCCTGGCAATTACATTTAACAACTGCCTGCAACTGACCAACCAGAGGGTCAAGAATACGCGCGTGACGTGTCTAACGGGCACATTGTTGTCCCACAAACGCGTATGTTGTAACACTGTCGTTTTGTTTGAGTCAGTTAGGTTTTAGACGTTTTTAATACGTTTGTAGTACTGATAAATATCTTTACTTTCTTTACACTATTTGCTAGACAGTCATAAAAAAAGCAGATCAAACACCTAGTCGTTTATGTTTATGTTCACAGAGGAAAAGTTATATCATGTTTTTCTTCCATGTTATTACTATACATACAAACGTCGTTTTGACTATATTTACCAGTGACTTTCTCTAGAGCAGTCTTTGTAATTCGAGTTTAATTAATGCTTAATGCTTAAACTCTTTATCTCCATTGTTTAGATTTGTGTTCCCCGAATCCATGTCAAAATGGAGGTACTTGCTTAGGATATGAAACCCTACTATGTTACTGTCCATACGGCTATTCCGGAGACAATTGTGAAGAAGGTAGTTTTATCATAATTCGCCTTCTAGAACACCTAATTTTTAAAAGCGTTAACTACTACTTTAACAGTATATAGCACATTCACACTGAATCCTGCCTGCAAAATCTGTTGATAAATAAAACTTTCTCAAATACAAATGGTGTGCAGATGCATATGTCATGTGTTATATGCCAGTATAACTAGGAGATGACCTTTTCGCCTGGTTGCCGTTGGTTAAAGTTGAACGGGTTTTTTTTAACGCAAATTAAACACATAGATCTACTCCGGGATTTAACTCTGCGAAGCCTCACTTAGGCCTATTATTAGATACCAGTACGCATAACAACGTAAAACCAGGGTAGATACAGAATTTTTAAAAATTTTAAAATTTAGTAGCTAAACAGGGAGGGGGCACGTGCTCCCTGCTCCCCTGCGTAAAACATATGCAACTCAACTCCAACTTTAAAAGTGTATTATATTTATAATATAACCCCCTCTGTGTAGCTTGGTTTCCCCATGGTATAATGCTTCCTAAATTGTTCAATTTTGTTTTAGAGGATATCTGTGTTTCGGAACCGTGTATGAACGGCGGCTACTGTATTGGGTATTCAAGCTATTTTAATAGTACTTCTGATGCTCCTTGTCTTTGCAGTTCTGGATATGGAGGCGCCTTTTGTGAGGAAGGTACGTATAGCCCTTTCGTTTGAGATGTTTAAGTCGTTTGTCCCGTGTGCAATATTGCCAAAGTGCATGTTAAAGAACGCAGTACAGTACTCTTCGGGAAAAAGTAGAGGATTGTCTCCCGGTGTGCTGCCCAATTTACCACCAGAAGGACCCCGCTGGAAACAAGTCTTCAGGCTTTTAATGAGTTATCATTGGTGTGATTTACACTCAAAAATACCCCTATCCTATCCTACAACTTAAAAATTCAATCTTCTGACTTGGTTCCAGTTACTTTTGTACAAGTTTCAACATACACTGTAATTCTGTTGTTGGTCTAGTCTATTTAATATCCCAAGGAGATGTCCGGGAATATGCTATAGTGACGATGGATGGTGTCCCTTTAAAAGTTCCCATTGTTGTTGTGCCAGTCTTTCATGACCTTCAAAGATTTGTTATTTTGTATAAAGCGATAGAATCTTTTAACATTGAGCACTATATAATTGTAATTTCATTATTAATTTTTATGGGGAATTTTACGTGCATATAACAACGTTTGAAACGTAGGTAATTAACATACGCTATCTTAAATCATAATACGTTCCAAACTCTGTGACTCACAATAGCTCTGGTTCTGGTGGGTAAAGTCGACCTCTAAGGACTAAAAAATTTCATGAGACTTTTTAAACTGATGACATATTCAAACGTGTTACATTCGCGTACACTTCTCAAAATGCATCCATATTTAAAAGTTAAGTTTCCCTCTGTAAACGAGGACACAAATTGTTTGCCTAAATGAACATTTTATCATTTCACAATGTGCAGATTTACACATTTACACAATAAAGAGATTTTACATATTAAAGAATGATGGTGGTTTAATTTTCTTAGATTTGTGTGACCCCAATCCGTGTCAAAATGGTGGAAGTTGTTTGGGACTTTCTTATTGGATGTGTATCTGCCTTCCTGGTTTCGGTGGAGATTATTGCGATGAAGGTAGGTATTAAATAAAATAAGTTTGTGCAGTATAGTGTTTTAGTTGATTCATGTGTAATTAAATACTTGTAACGCTTGTTTGGTAATAGCATGGTAATAGTAGGCCTATATAACAGTGGCTTGGACTCAACCTTGAAATCGGTGAAGGGACTGATGGAGGCGCAGATGGAGGCGCTGATGGAGGCGCAAAGGTAAACTTGAGGGGCTAGAAGAGGTGAAGTTCACAAAATTTGGTATTTTTTAACTTGAGCATGTGATTTTATTGTGGACGTGCGCCCCCTAGACATGACATTATTTATAGTAATAATAGGTTTTAGTTGCTGCCATTGTTCATTCAATGTTGCCATCAATGTTACCAGGTAGGCCTACTACTGAGTCGTTTTGTATTTTTATATTCCTTTGTAAATTTGAAATAGCGAAATAAATGGTATGATATGATATGCTGCTGTAAGTCAATTTCCTTTCACGGTAGGATCTCCAGTTGGTTAAGGTTCTTGAATTCGATATAGAATAAATACAATAATAATAATAATGATAATTGGTGATAATGATGATAATGATGATAACAATAATGATAATGAGGATTATAATTATGATGAGGATGATAATGATGATGAAGTTAAAGTTAATAATCATGTTCATTCATTCATTCGATCAATCAATAATCAACTGTACAGACATAACATTCAAGAATGATGATGACGGTGATGGTGATGAGAATGATAATGATTACTCCAAACTGTCATCATGTTGGATGATAATGACGACAACGATGATAATGAAGGTGATGATCATAACGATGATGAAAAAGAGGATGATGACGATGTTTTTAGCGATTATGTTAATAATCATCATAATGAAGATGATTGTGGGATGGTGATGATGACTATGGTATTTATAATTGTGCTGGTAACGCTGAAAATTAAAAGGAAAATATTCGATTAAAACACAATAAAGAAGATGTTGATGTGTTTCTCCTAGAGCGTCAATATAGCTCGAATTGGACTTTCAGTCCTTTGGAATATTCTGAGTCACGGGTTACTGGGTATTATTCATCGGATACTACAGATTGGCCACCAATGGTCTCTAAACAGGATAGTACTTTTTATGAGGACCCGTGCGAATGTAACCCTTGTTTAAACGGTGGCACGTGTGAAAATATCGGCTACTACTACCAGTACTTTCCGTTTTACTGTGAATGCCTTCCTGGCTTTGATGGCACTACCTGCGAAAAAGGTAAGATTCAGATTCAGAATTTATCTGTCCTCTCGAAAACTTGTACGGACACAAACGCTCATATCAAAACAGAAGTGTACATTTTAAACACACAATTATACACTATTATAAATATATAGTACACAACAATTTAAATGGTTAAAACAATAATATATACATTTATATAGGCCTACATGAGTTGAATATTTATACATGGGTGGTTATTGTTATTGATATTCATTATTTCAGTTTTTAAGAATTAGAGAAATCAGAAAGCCTCCCCTGTTATCCTGAAAAAAATAAATAGAGTGTACAAGCCACATTAAAAAAGAAATCAAACAAAACTAAAACAATTTTTATAGCCATCATATGATTTGTTTTAAATCTCAAGGCGAATAACATAAAGCAACAAATACAAAATATCCGAAGACATTAAATTTACTAAGCAGTAATATAATACTGTATCCGTCAATTAAATCAACGAAACATGGATTAAAACGATAAAAATCATGCAATAAAGTCAAGATTATTACGACACCAGGCCTTCTTTGAAGTCCAAAGTCAAAGTTTGCTTTAAAAAAAAAAGTATTAAAATTCAGTAGTACATAAATCTATTCTGGCTTACTGTAGTATCTCGAAAAATAGCCCATACTATCCATGGACCTCTTTTTGAGACTATTTCGCAAACTAAAGAGTGGGCGGGGGCTTCATTTCAAGATGGGCTTCATTCTGAGATTAAGCCCATGCGGCTTCTTTTAAAGGATTTACGGTATCACGGTTAAATATAACCTGTCTACTTTATCTTTTGTACTTTATCTTTGAAAACAGACATCAGGTGTGACCATAATCTTTGTAGCAACGGAGGGACATGCGTGAGGTACGAAGAATATGACTATAGTGTTTGTTTTTGTCCTAAGGAAGTGGCAGGAGAATTTTGCGAATACGGTAAGTTTTTCACTGACCAAACAAGGCATGAACATCATATTTACATTATTAGCATGGTTAAAGGATGAAATATGCATAGATAATGTATTACAGGATAGTACAGGATTTTGTAAAAATGTAACAAGTAAAAAAGAAAACTTTTATAAAGGCAGGGCACAGCTGTAATCCTAATGCTTTTGATCGAGATGTATACCTAGTCAGTTTCATACCGACGATGGTCATTGTGCTCTTTCGTAAGACCAAATATATTGACCTTCTTCACCAAGGATTACCCTCTGGGTACCAGTCATGTTGAATGAAATTGGAGGCCCTAATGGCCGAGTAGTTAAGGCACGGACCCGCAACCTGCAGTCATCGGCACTGGTTCGAACGGCACGCTCGCCTATGGCTGTGGAGGTGGAGCAAGTCTTCTCGGATAAGGTCTATAAACCGTAGGCCTAGTGTACACAATTGGCTTATCTGCACTAGAAAGAACCTAGTACATTTTTCGAGACGAGTAGGGGGTTACCACGGTGTACTGGTCCTTCTCACAGCCCCTGCCCTCATCCAGTACGAAAATACACCGACAGGTGATCTGTACTAGAATGGAAGAAGAAATTGAACCTGTGCTAGATTAGCAAAACTAGCAATATGCATTACTCTTAAATCTGCGGAGGAAGTGGTACTTGGTGCGTGATTGATTCTGTATTCAGCAGACTATTTATAAACTTTAAAAAATGTGCTACAGTACATTATACTGACCAAACGTACTATATCAAATAATGCTATTTCATATTTAATGATTATTTATAATTGATAATTTCGTTGTCTGATGACAGCACCATGTAGCGGTATACCATGTCTGAATGGCGGAACTTGTCGCCCCTTCCATGGTGAAACCTACATCTGTACTTGCCCTCCAGGTACATCCGGGGATAACTGTCAATTCCATGATGCAGGTTGGTAATAATTCTTTTTTAAACTGCTTGTCAAAACTAATACAACTAAATGCTTACATTAAATCTCATCTCATAAGTGAATTCAAACGTCTAAAAATTATAAAAGTAGGCAAGAACGAGCAAAAGAATCATGAGGTAATAATAATTGTCCGCCAACCAGATTCAGAAGTAGTAGGAAGCCAAAAACGTTCTTACCAAGTGTGATAAAACATTAAAATGGCTAAAACTCCAAGAGCCTACGCTGCCTACACCTAGTATCCACAGTAGGTATGAAATACCTTTAATCCATCCACTTGGACCATAGACCCCATTCAGACCATAGTTCCTCGATTTCCATTCGCCTTCGTACCCCAGCAAAATATAATCCTGGATCCACTACTGGATAGAAAACTCTTTCTAAACATTCATGGTGACATTGAGGCATCTGAGGGTTATTCGGGCCCTACTAAGGGGGTTGGGTCCGGTCCGGGTCTGTGTTAGAACTCTGAGGTGGTGTAAGGCCTCGCCAAATTCATCGTTTTGACGGTTTATGGGGGTCTTTGTCATGGTTTTTACACATTCTGCTCCAGAAGCCTGCCCCCACCCTCTAATCAGCTTATTGCTCAATTTTTCTAAGACATTATTTTCTTTTTTCAAATAGCCGTTTGTGCTGAATCACCTTGTAAGAATTTTGGAAGCTGTATGGAATTTCAAGAAGCTGCCGATTGTTCATGCGTTCCTGGTTTTACTGGAAAGTTCTGTGAGATCGCCGGTACGAATGTTAATTATTTGTATGCATCGTAATTTTCCTTGATTTTAGTGAGGCAGTAAGATGTATCTATCGCCATTAGGTTATTATGCCGATGATGATTACCGGAATGAATAAATGATGATATTGTTCGTTGATAATGATAATAATAGTTATGGCGACGATGCTGCTTGCTGTTGATGATGATAACCTCGGTGATGATATAGTCATATTAATCGTCCCATTGATGAAGATAATGATTATGATGATTATATAATATTGATGATAATGGCCGCCAATGACAAATATGTTGATAAAGCTTGTAAATGACAATAATGATGATGAAGATGATAAGGCTTTTAAATGAGGATGATGTTGATAATAATGTTGCTAATGTTTGCTGTTGTTGGTGGTGGAGATGCTAATGATGTTAATAATGATGGCAATGATCACGGCTGCTTGTGGGTTATGATGTGCCTAAATATGTGGGGTGCAGCGCTTCGTATCGGCAAAGAAAGGCGCTTTACAAATGTTCTGATTGGATTGGATTGGATGATGAAGGTGAAAACGACGGCGATGATGATGATAATAATAATGATATGATGATGATGATGGTATTGGAAGTCGTTGTGCTGGTAGATATAATCATAACTTTATGTCGTTGACGATGATGACGATTATGGTGATGGTGTGGATAAGTCGAATGGCGGTATGAATGATAAATATATGGAGCAGGTTAACGGTGATAACTGTTATGAAAATGAAATGATAATAACACATTAATTTAATTTGTTTTCAGTCAAGGAGACTGTGTGTTCAGACGGAACACCTCCAGATACCTGCTTCTTTGACCCATGTCATGTGGCTAGGTGTCCGAAGAACCCCAATGCTCACTGCGCGTCTAACTACTGCGGATGTATCGCAGAATTCTACGATGAAGATGGCAATATGGTTGACTGTCATGACTGCCCATTTGGAGACATGGTGACGTGCGTGATAGACCCTTGCACCGTCATGACTTGCGCCAAATACCCAACTGCTGAGTGTCAAGTAAACTACTGCGGGGAATGCAAAGCAGAATTTTTCGATGACCAAGGGAATCAAATGAATTGCGAAAGTAAATTAATAGGCCTACACCATATTTTTTAATTATTAATATACCTACTCTTGAAAAGCTGTCAATAATTATAAATTTCAACAATTTATGAAAGAAATAAGAAATTTACTGTCTTTAAATTTTATTGCCAACTAAATTTGACTAGCATTTTATTTAAAAAAAATACCGACACCTGAAAACATATTTTTGACGGATTTAAACAAATTTGAAAATGGTAGACAAAACTTCGATCAGGCCTACCCTGTTTCAGAGTAAATGATTTCCACGACAGTGGGCGTAAGTGAGCGCACTCAAAATCTCTTGGAAGTGGTTCAGGGGACGAAGTCCCCAGAAACTTTGAGTAGGGGGCTTCAAGGGCTTATTTAATCGATTCTAGAGTGTGCTAATATTTAAAAAATACATATAATTGTGTTCCCTTCGACGAATTGTGTTTTAGTCTTTTCAACTAGTAGGGGGAGCATCCGCCATTCCACCACTGGTACCACCAGTAGTATTATTATTAGTATTAATCAATTTGCTTTATTCATTGTTCTACATAATTTAGCTACTTGCCTGTATAAAGGACAGAATTACAACAAACAGGATCGACGAGATCACGAAGATGCGTGCAACACTTGGTAAGCCCAAAATTCCAATGTTAAAAGACTTCTTGGGATCGTATCAAAATGATGATATCAGAGGTCCTATGCAAATTAGCTAACTTTCCTACTTTTTAATGTTCAGCTTCATGTCCACAACTTAAGAATAAATGTATACATAATCAGAGTAGGTGGAACCAAATTGATATCGTTCCGCCCTACGTTGTGATTTTGAAAACCCTCTAAACATGCTAATAGTATACCTGTATACTTGATATTAAATTATTTTGTAGGCCTTCTTCATTTTTCAGTGTGATTTCTTCAATTACACACAATTTTAAATATTCCTAATTTGATTATCTAATGTTCTGAATCATAATTCCAAGCATATTTAGTTACAAACATATATTTAATTTCCAACATTAGTGTCTGTTTGAAAGATGGAACGTGGGCTTGTACAGAAAAAGCATGTCCAGATAAGTAAGTTTTTAGTACGATTTTTTAATGCTCATTTCTGCTATAATTCATGTTTATTTAATATCATAAAGTTACGCCTAACATTATCAGCTTTATAAGAACGAAGGCAGTAGACTTGACGGGGAAAGCTACAGAGGAATTTCATTACTCAGTATTGCAGGTAAGATTTTTGCCAAAGTACTGTTACCACGTCTCCAAGTCTTAGCCGTTCGTGTTCTCCCAGAGAGTCAATGTGGCATTCGTTCTTCTCGATCTACTGCAGATATGGTGTTCTGTTTTAGATTCAGACGCAAGGCATGGCCGTTGAGCAACATCATCCCCTGTACGTTATCTTCATTGACCTCAGAGGCACTTTGACAGTGTAAACCGGACCGGTATTTAAGCAATTCTCCAGAAATTTGGCTGTCGTGAAACTCTCTTCTCTATAATTACAGCCTTTCACCAAGATATGCAGGCAACAGTCCAATATCAAAGACGTCGTTCAGAAAAGTTCCGTAAAACCACAGGTGTTGAAAATGGAATTCTTCTTCACGTTCACCCAATATAATAATATGGCACTCTATTTGAAGTTGGCGATAAGTTTACTTATTTTGGTTCCACAGTAACAAACAACAACTCCCTAGACTTCGAGATAAGTCACCGCATAGGTAAAGCAAAACAACATTTGGAAAGCTTTGCAACAAAGTGTGGAAAAATAGAAACCTTGATTTAATTTCAAAGTCAGGATTTATACTCTATGTGTCCTGAACATTCTCCTTTACTGCAGTGAAAAATGGGCTACCCATCGCAAGCTGGAGCATTGCCTTAATTGTTTTCACTTTCGTTGTCTTCCAAGTAACTTGGAAGAGAAAATACCAAATACTAAAATCTTGGATATGACCGGCGCAACTGACAATGTCACTATGCTAAAGAGCACGTTGCCTCAGATGGACTGGACATGTTTGCAGAAAATATCATATTAGGCTCCCAAAAAAAAAAAAACCCAAAAAAAAACATCCTCTACGGCGAGCTAGTATGTGCAGAACGACCTCGAGGACGCAAAAACTGCGATACAAAAATGTACTTAAACGAGATCTTCTTTCACGTGACATCCTATCAGCATTATGGGAAAAACTCACACAAAATCGGTGTGCCTGCCGTCATGACCTTTATAATGCACGTAAACCTCATCCGCCACCTACATTACTTTCTGCAACAGGAGAAGGGAAAAAGCACCAGAATGCTCCAAGCCAATCTAAATACAACAGTACAGTTGTCTAACCAATCATCGTTCCGATGTTAATGGCCAAAGACTTGCTTAGTCGCTTTACCTACATTATTTTGAAGTGGGTCTCATTGCGTGTCGTGGGGTAGGGTCGAGACTGTAATCTTGTGAAATCCGAATCACGAACACATGCAAACTTCGGCACACCAGCCTCGGCATGAACATATTCGATGGGAAATATGAAATGCATGAATGCAAGTACCACATGTATGTATGCATGTATGGTTTGTATGTATGTATATATGTACCTCAATCATTTAAACTATTTAAAATGTTTTAACTTTTTTTTTATTATTAATTTCTACGAACAGCACTATTCTTCAGTTGGGTTTCAGTTTAGATTTGGATTTCGATCGTATCGAGAACAACCAAGAAGAATTTAAAAAGTAGGTGCATTTTCAATGATGACTTTATCAAGACGTCACCCCCATATTCCACTAATTGTAAATCGCCTCTAACGTGTCGCCATTCATCGTCAAACATGTTTGGTCGTTCAGGCATGCATTTAAATACATCTTATTTTATTATTTACAGTGAGATTAAAAACACGTTGGCATCAAAATTTCGAGTCCCTAAAGAAAATATCAAAGACGTACAGGTAAGATAATAGTATAAACTAGGTTTCTGCTCCAACTGTGTTGTTTTTATTCGTGATCTCAACTTCTCTGTGGATCGGAGATGACATACCCTGATATTCTTAAAACAAACTTTAGTTGTAGTTCGAGCTAAAACTTAAAAATTACGTCATTCGTATTCTTAAAACGAACTTCGACTAGCACTACGACTACGACAAGTTCGAAGTTCGGCTATAGTTAGTTTTAAAAATGCGGACGATATACTCAATTGACCGTTCAAGCCCCGCTCTTTGCATGTTTCGAAGGTCCAACAAATTATATCGGCTTACGTAAACACTTGTTCTGTGGGACATGCGCATATCATTGGCCCTGTTCTAATTGGCTATTAAGTTTGATTGGCACTCTGAAAAGGTCCATTTTGAGATTACCGGTCAGCGACAAGAGTGTACCTCCATATTGGTATTTGGATGTTGGTATAGAGTGAGAACCCCGTTTTTTACGCTTTAGATTTTCCAATCTAATGGTTAATTGTTAAACCATGAAGGTATTATAATACCTCCATGGTTAAACCATGTTTAAACAACATGGCAATTCAACATAAGGACGCACACCTCGGGACTTCAAAGGATGTATCTCTGGCATCGACATCCTACGCGCCGCGCGCCCCTACACGCTGATTGTCACAAAATCCATAGCAGGCCAATTATGAGGCTACGTTCAGACTTGGAGATAAGCCAGGCTTGAGTTAAGCCCGGCTCAACGCTAAGACCGGCTTAACTTTGCCGGGCGTTCAGACTAGTGAGTTCAGATTTGCATAATAATAAACCGTAACCAGGAAACGTGTTTCAAAACATTGCTCGCGAAACGTACGCTCGCTCACAGCGTACGTAATTGAATGCTGATTGGTCATTTCGTCACCCGAAGTCAATGCAAGACCCCCCGCAACACGGTTGCACGCCAGGCCTAGTTACTAGCCTATAGGAACACAGCCCGGCTTGAGATAAGCCACCTAGTTCAGACTGGCAGGTGGATAAACCCGGTGAGTTGAGCCGGGTTTATCCACCTAATCTGAACTAGGCCTTATTAAGCGTCAGCCAGTGACGAATTACCCAGGCGCGTGTTAGTTGCCATGATAATCGAGCGTCGTGTGGTGGATACTTTGCACTAACATTAGACTGAAATTATATTCATTATTTCAACATTAATTTTACAGATGAGGTGGTGTCCGGTGGTTCATGAGATTCACTTGGCAGAATAACTAAATGATATTTCTGTATCTACTAAAATTTTTTGTTTTGTGCACCTTAGTCCAACATTGTCAAAATGAGATTTTAATGTTATGTAAGAACATGAGATTTTACAAAAATCGTAAAATTTCAATTGCGACTTCTCATTTTGTAGGTCAATTTTTATGAATTAAATTGTATTTTATAGAAGCATTTAACAAGCTCGTGGTCAAAAGAAATCAGATGTAACAGACATTGCGAAGTACCCAAAATTAATAAAATAGTAACTAACACCATAAAAAGTATGGCACGCTTAGACTAATAATTGACGGCTGTACACGCAGCTAGTATCGGATTGTCGATGCCACAGTAAAGATCAAAGGATTGTACGCATGCGCTATGTTCGAGAGCGGAGATGTCCTTCCTTGTTTAAACACTTGTGCATAAAGCCTGGTTTCCATACAATCGCTACACGCTATTGCCGTCTCCTTGGGCGACGCTGATTGGTCAGTTGAATCAGGGAATCAGGGAGCAAGGATTGCTGCAGTGAAAACGCTGTAGTGACTGTGTAGCAATTGTATGGGAACCAAGCGTTACGCAATAATATATTTAAATTAGCGCAAAATTATAAGGTGTACATAATGTATTTCAGAATTTGGTACTATTAAAAGGTAAAACCATTAAACATTACACACTTTTATAATGTTATTTATTTGAAAAAGTAAATTTGAAAATACTGCCGTTTATGAAACGATAATGGATACGATCTTATCTTTGCATTCTGTAGTTACGTAGGGGCAGTGTTATTGTTGAGTTTAAACTTGTCGATGATGATAACATTGATGCTGAGGCAGTGGCTGACCAAATGGTCGAAGAGGTAACGATCATACACCATACATACGTATTTTAGGATTTTAGGCATACTAGTATATCCAAGGCAATTCAACAATTGCCCAAACCTTTTCTATTTCAAAAAGCTTCTTAAGATCCACTTTTCTAAATCACACGTATTTATTATTATATTGCATTGTTGATTAACTTACATTACCAGGTAGGCGTAATATTTAACTCAATAGAGGTCCTGAAAACACACAAGCACAAACACTGCGAAGTCGATCGACGCGATTCCACTAAGGATGCAACGCTTTCGATGATGCTGATTGGTCGTCTCGAATCGGAGAGCCTTTCACATTACGCCGGAGACCGGACTGCTATAGAGTACAACGATTCCGTTAAAAAACACTGTAGCGACAGTGTAGCGATTTTAATGTAACCAAGCTAAAATGAACAGAACACAGAACACATAGTCCAACGGTGACACACATTTAAAAGACAGTACAATAGAAATCATAAACATGTACTTTACAAAAACAGCAGGGATATAAATTTGATTATGTTCTACAATAATACATAAACATAATTTCAGCTTGATTCTGGGAATGTGGAATTCGTATATGCCAACCAAAGCATTCCTGTCATTAAAGGAAGTGTTCAGGAACCACGAGTAATTAAACCGGAGGATACACCAAAAGACGAGAACGATCATGTGAAGATTGGCATCATTGCGGCTAGTGTTATTATTGTCGTGGTTGGTGCGGCTATTGTCATCGCACTCATCGTGCACTTCGTAAGTAGTTTTGTGGTGACGTTATATATGTTGAAAATGCAGAGATTCCAAGTTAAACAAATTTGCAGGCGTGAGACTCTAGAGAATTCCGGCCCTATGGGGTGTGTGGATTGTTCCCCTCCCGCCCCTGGAAATTTTAGTTCATAAGTGTTCGAAAATGCATTTAGGATCTGAATTTCCCCCCTTTACTTGAGAATACATGCATTTCAGGTTTCCACACAAATTGTTTCAAATGTTATCGATTGAAAAGAAACTACATCTACAGTGCTAGTGGAGCTAGTTGACATACATAATGTTACCATGATATTTTAAGTACTGTCGATGGAGAGCTTCGGTAAAAAAATGTCACAAATAGTATGCATACGGTATATTTTATAATATAGGCATTACATTTATGAGTGAGATTTTGGTCCTTAAGCGGAAGACAGACCCCCAAATGCGTTAGTGTCTCACGCCGAATGCGAGACGTGGTAGGTGTAAAAATGTTAATAAGTGCTAGTGGCCTAGGCCTATCCTGATATTCTGTGATTGCCTGCTGTTGCAGTGCGTAAAATCAATCTCACAATATGCATTTTGCGACTGAAGGGCACTGGGAATCACCCTGAGTGTGCATGTATATATACAAACCTAGGACATCGCATATAGTTGTGTCAAGTAGAACAAAAAAATGATCAGTGTCTGTTTTTAGTATTGTATTGATTTGACATTGTGTATTTTCGAAGATTAGGTTCAGCCTATTATGATAGACTTATGATATGAGATGATAAATGACGTAATTTGATTTATTCATAATATACATTGTAGAAAAAAAGAACAAAGAATGTAGATCATCAAGATACCACGATCCTAAGACCGGTAAGTATACTATATTTTTTTGTCTTGTGTTATTTGGTTTGTAAACAGTTACTTGATTTGTTCGTTATATTATACTTTCGCCAAGGTTATATTTATTCACCACTGTTTGTCGTGTTGTTTGTCTGTCTTTTTCTTTGATTATTTGCTTTGGCTGTTAAAAGATATTGTGACCTTACCCAAGGAACTTACGTATTCGCCCCTGTCAGTCTGTCTGTCTTGTAGCAAGATTGCGCCAAACCTAAGGAATGGGTCATAATGTCATAATAACATTTATTGGAATGATACATTGTAATCTAAGAAAAGAAAAGACCAAAGGCCAAGGCCATGGAAATTCGATTTTCCCCCTTGAGTACCCTCTAGCAAAAAGAAAATAATAGAATCGCCCATATACTGCCTGTTGAAATAAAGATATCATTATTTTGTGAACAAAAAAATTACTTAATATTGTACCAATGTATGTTTCAAATATTTTTTTTAAAAAGGCATACAAGGTTGTTTAAAAGTAAAACAATAACACTTTATTTCCTAAGGTATTTTAATTGTACATAACTTTATACTGTTCAGCCCTTCGATCATTTTTGGAAAAGCGCTATATAAATAATTTTATTATTATTATTATTATTATTATTATTATTATTATAAAAGAATATAGGAATGATAATTATTATTTATACATAATCAATTGACCAAGAATATATTTTCTTGTTTGGCAGAAAACATACCGAACAAAACCTAAACACTGAATTGTATTAGTTCTAATAAGTTTATAATAATGAAGTTTAGTTCAGTAAAATCAGCAAATCTCTCATTAATTGCAATCAATATTGTGAGGAAAATTACTAATTGGTATAATGATTAATCAATAATTGATAATTAATTTTCAGGTGGACAACACCTACACTGGTTTGGATAAAGGAGTGAGTGTTTATTTTCCATATTCATTTCGCCACGATTTTAGTAAGATGACTAAAATAAAAACGTTTAGCCTATTGTCGGTGACTTAATACTGTATCAGCAAATTTTAATAGCAGTACACAAGAATGCCTACATTTTTAATATAATGTTGATGATGATTGACCAAGAATATATTTTCTTGTTTGGCTGAAAACTTACCGAACAAAACCTAAACACTGAATTGAATTAGTTTTAATAAGTTTATAATAATGAAGTTTAGTTCAGTAAAATCAGCAAATCTTTCATTAAATTGTGAGCAATATTACTAATTGGATAATGATTAATCAATAATTGATACTTAATTTTCAGGTGGACAACACCTACACTGGTTTGGATAAAGGAGTGAGTGTTTATTTTCCATATTCATATCGCCTCGATTTTAGTAAGATGACTAAAATAAAAACGTTTAGCCTATTGTCGGTGACTTAATACTGTATCAGCAAATTTTAATAGCAGTACACAAGAATGCCTACACTTTTAATAATATAATGTTGATGATGATTGACCAAGAATATATTTTCTTGTTTGGCTGAAAACTTACCGAACAAAACCTAAACACTGAATTGTATTAGTTTTAATAAGTTTATAATAATGAAGTTTAGTTCAGTAAAATCAGCAAATCTTTCATTAAATTGTGAGCAATATTACTAATTGGATAATGATTAATCAATAAATGATAATTAATTTTCAGGTGGACAACACCTACACTGGTTTGGATAAAGGAGTGAGTGTTTATTTTCCATATTCATATCGCCTCGATTTTAGTAAGATGACTAAAATAAAAACGTTTAGCCTATTGTCGGTGACTTAATACTGTATCAGCAAATTTTAATAGTAGTACACAAGAATGCCTACACTTTCAATATAATATTGATGATGATTTCCTGTTACCGGTATATGTGATCTCTTTGTTATATTGTTAGCTTCAATAGGCTATATTGTATCCACGTGCGGCCTGTTTTCGGCTGTAAAACACATTATTTTTATATGTGTATTTATTTTTTTTTATAGTTAAAATAGACACCAGTGATCATATCACAACTATTATTATGATGATTGTGGTGGTACGTCTATGCATTTGTGACGATGATGATGAATGAGAATAAATATATAAATGAATACACGACGACTGACGATGATGATGATGATGACCACGACGACAATGTTATTGACGATAATGCTGATAACGATGATGCTGATGGAGGTGGTATTGATGGTAATGATGGTGACGATGATGATGGTAGTGTTGTTGTTCTATGATGGTAGTGATGATGGTATTCAAGGTTATGATTTTGTTTATGGTGGTAGTACAGAAATATCTGTAGTTCGAGCTGATCATTAAGATGGTGATGATAATAGTTATGTTTAGGCCTTACACTCCGCACATACTGCTAAATAGGGGAATTATAACCAGAGTAGTAGCGTATCTAGTGGTTGGGGAAGGGGAGGGGCCGCACGCCCTCTCAAAAATGCTCGCCTCCGCCAGTCGCCCCCATTGAAAATTTCTGAAGCAAAAAATCACGCTTAAATTAAGTGGATAAAAATCACCTCACCTTATTTTGCGACCTATTTCCCCCTCTCTTAATCATCGGGCCCCCTCCCCATCTCCACCTTCATTCCTCCCCACATTTCAAGACTCCTACACCACTGTACTAGAGACATCATTCTAAAATACATCATAAAATGAGGCTATTTTATTTTATTATTTTAATTGTTTTACAGGGCATGAATGCACAACAGGTAAGTGTAGCTTAATTAAAACGTTCAGCTAATGTTACCGTAAAACTTCTGATTGAACCACACATTACTGCACTCTATTGTGACCATTTCTCAAGCAGTAAACACCCTAAGTAATCAATAATAATGAACCACTACTCTAATATGGACACATTGGGGTTTGGATTTGGGATGCCAAAACTTTATAGGCTAATATTAAGTCGACAATCTTTCACTACAGTAGGGTCTATTGCATTTACCAATTTCCAATGGTTAGACCAAACGTATGCTCAATATAGTGACCCGATACTGTATTGGTGACCCATATAAAAAAAAAGGAATAGTGACTCAGGGGTTCAAACAAAGTTTTACGGTATTTCAATTTAAACGATTTCTAACTCTTGGAAATGTGGTCGTGTGTATTGACGGTGATAATAAAAATTGTGATGGTGATCAAGGCGGCAGTATTGGGAGTGGTAAACCACGAATGTCGAAGATGATGGTCATTATGGCGATTACTGTGGTGGTAAAATCACAACGATGATTATATGTGATTGTGATGATGAATGGTATTATGGTGTCGACAAAAAAGGTCATTGGCGTAGTTGGTGATGAGAATAATGTTAAGAATGATAAATTACAACTATAATTTCAATCCAGATGATGTTGCCAGTGTGATGATAAAAAGAAAGATGATGGCAGCGATAGTAATGGTGATCATGTTAATTCAATTATTTTATGAGGCCATTGAAATCAATACATCTTACTTTCAGATTTCTGCCAATGTTATTTACGACAATAAGAGCGGCGCTACCATCCAAGGCACAAACAACCCCACTATTTTAACTGTAGCAATAAAGGAAAGAGAGAAAAAAACTAAAACTACCTGAAACTAACCAAGAATTAAAGAAATGTCAAATGGCAGATGACACAACCCTCTTTCTGAAGGATGAACAAAGCATTGAATATTTTTTGTGGAGTTTATGGTCTTGAAATAAACAAAGAAAATTGTGAAGGTTTATGAATAATGAGCGTCTAAATGTAAGACGGAAAAGCCAGGTGGCATTAAATGGCCAAATTGTACAATAAAAATACTAGGTGTTTATAGTGGGCATGACTACAAAATGTGTGTTGAAAGAAACTGGTCTGAGAAAATAGAAACTAAAAATCGTTCTGGACAGGTGGAAAAATGGAAGTTAACATATTTCGGAAAACACTTATACTTAAATCATTTGCTTTATCAAATCTTGTGTACACAGCCGGTATTGTTAATATACCAGAGCATGTACATAAGCATTTACAAAAAATATATATATATTTGAGTTTATATGGGATAGGAAAAAAAATAAACGATAAACTATGGTATTAGACATTGAGGAAGGAGGAATAAAAGCACCAAACTTTAGAATACAACGAAATAGTCTCCGTAATTTCTGAGTAAAACGTTTGCTTAATGGAAGCTCAGACAATGGAACAATTCCATTCTGTTAATTTAATAAATATGGTAAGAATCTAGTCTACCGAATGACACTTGAAAATGTTAAGAATGAGTACATGAAAAACTACCACAATTTTATAAGGAAACTATCGAAGCATGGAATCGTATACGGGGAGGAAAAACCTGATGTGCCTAAGAATAAAAGGGAAATAGGAGACCATGTCATCTGCGGAAATATGAACATAACAAACAAAGGTAAATCACTGTATCTTAAAGAATGGGTTAGCGGAGGTATAATCTACATCAGACTTCTGTAAGGATGTAATGTTAACCCTCAAAACAGCCCTATTAGAAAATAAAAAAATAAATAACAATTGGATATGTCACAATTAATTAATTAATCTTAATTAAGCAATTTATACCAAAACAGTGGATTACTATCATGGAAACTAAACATAATGAAACTGAGGATATAGAACCAAATGGGGAGGAATTGATTACTATGTTTAATGCTAAAAAAAAAGAGAAAACATTATGATAAATAATCTGTCCTCTAAAACATGTTCCGATATATTGAGAAACATCGTCGGAGTAAAACCCATATCACAATCAAAATGGGAACAAAGGTTTGATTTAGAAAATGAGATAGACTGGAAGTATATCTGTCAGACTAAAGTAAAAAATATAGATATAGAAGAGAGAAAATTAGCAGAATTTAATTTTTAAACTGCTGCAATATGTGATTTATGTAACGAAGTAAAAGAAAGTATAATACATACTCCAAGTATTGAAATACACCCCATCGTGTTGGGATTCAATATTTCGACATTAATTATGTCATCATCAGGAATCATTTCCAGACCCCAACCTAATGAGAAGGGACACACCCCATGAGAGAGTGGTCACCCCTCTCCCAAACCTTTCCCCGGCTTGGCCTCCCGCCCTCAGTTAGCGCGTAGCGTCAAATTACTTACAATCTATGATGAAACTCATCCATCTAATTTTTTATTTACTCAGTTGCTGGCATGTATGAGTTACACACATCGGACACTTTGAGAGTTATAAAATTGATAAAATTGGCGTATCATGGTTTACTACGCTCCGAACTCATTTTTGATGACGCCCTCAGTTGTTGTTAAAGATTACTCGAATTTACTAAACGTTTTTTTGTGTTCGACAAAAACTGATATTCGAAATACACGAGTCAGTTATGTTACAAAAGCCCTGCATAATTATTAGTACAACAGCAATAACAACGACCAAAATGGTTATAAATACAGAGTGGTTTATTAAAAACTTGTTTTGAGTCTAAAAAAGGCGTCAATAGGTAAAATAATTTGTATTAATAATTTACATTCATCAGATACTTGCATTAAATTTATAGTTGGATTTTCATTACTGAACGTAGGTGAATGAGCTGTGAGCCCATTGTACTAAGCCTCGGTATTGTGTGGTAGGGTGGCCAGTTCCTTTCCACGCCGCCTTTTTTTCCTTCCCAGGAGTAAACCACTGGGTACCCATTTATACTCCTGGGTAGAGAGAGACAAACGTAGATAAAGTGCTTTGCCCAAGGACTTGCCCAAGCGACTTGCACAGTGAGAGTCCGAACCCCTGACCTCAAGGTTGGGAGTCCAGTTGGATTACTTTATATATATTGAAAATGTCAGACTGCAAATACGGTATGTATATATATATATATAACTCTAAATCCTCTTGCGGTAATGTATGCATATACCCTATGTAAATATTGGTAACGGTAAATAAAAGGAATCTGCAATAGTAAACAATTTCTCTCAACCGGTATTATATAGAAAGTCCACGAATTCCTATCAATTATAATTGAACTATGGATTTATTTTTACCTAGTTTATGCGATGGTGTAGGTGATATTTGACTGGAAGGCCGGGCCTTTTCGCGAGTATTATAGTCGTTTGTGGTTTTACAAGAGAGGGTTTACTTATGACCGTCTTCGCTAAACACCTTTCAATTGTCAATAATAGGCCTATTTTATCGGCTTTCTGTAGCTACAGACGTATGGGATAAATCGGATTCATCATGGCGGTAGTGTATATTATTACAAGCTTTAATAAATACGCAATTGGGTCGCGCATATAGATTTTGCATACAACTTTGAGATTTGTTGACCTAAGTTTTATACATCTCCCACATGGTTTCAGGTTTGAACAAATAATATTTTCAATGAAATTTGCGCTCTCGTTAACAAGTGACGTGATTAAATTCAATTCAACAAAGCATTTATTTTCTTCCAAATGCACTTAGAAAAACAAAATGACTGTGCTCTGGAGCTGCCATTTTGTTAAAGCATCTCTGTTAAGGTTTAATTAATTTAGAATAAAGGCCCAGCTCTGAATAACCGTCCCCTTGAATGAACGCCCCCTCGAGAGGATCATTTGGAATAAACGCCTCCCTCGAATGATCGCCACGTGCCGTTTATTTTTCCTCGAATATATACCCCCAAAATGACTGTAAACAAACCCAATGGTAGCAACACCATGTGTGCTCAACACATTCTATTATTGTTCTACTTAGATTACATTTTTTAAATTAAAGATCACGCAAAACACATTTGACGCTAATTATTGTGTTATGTATACGTACAGTATTGATTTTACACTAAAAAAATAATAAACGCCTCCCTCGAATAAAGGCCCCTCGAAAACCGTTCTCAACAGTAAACGCCCCGGGGCATTTATTTGAATAAATACCGTAACAATATGTCACAGATAATAACAGATTCTACCCACAGCTCAAAACTCCTCATTACTTCTTACTTTCTACACTCAACACTTTCTCCACAGTTTGCTTGTATACTCCACATATAATGTCAGTGCTCTCAATACCCCATCACAACCCAATACTGTACTATTTACTTTACAATAGCCCAAATACACTTAAAGTCTTTGTGACCTAAAGTGTTTACACTCATGATGGTATAAACAAAAACATATTTCCACAATACACAATAGTATTGTATTAGAGCCCTCTAGATAAAAAAAAAATAACGTTTTCGTTTCATATTACTGAATTAATTTCAATTATTTTTACAATGATCACGTTATGTTAACGGTTTCTCTCTCCCTCTTGTTTATTTAGGGTAGACCGATTTACAGCAAACTAAGCATTATAAAACGTCATCCAAGCATCGATCATTAACAAATATTGATATCGATGCTTGGATGACGTTTTATAATAATATAATAGGGAGCTTTCGATTTGTGCGACGACCCGACGCTACAACGGAATCACTCATGCGTGACCGTCCTAACTGGCGTCATACGTTCTCGTACGTAGACTTGGCCAAATTGCGCTTCAGAATCTACTCGACGACGTGACCATAACGTTTTTGCATGCGGAGATGACTTTTAGTGACGTCATTACGTTCTACGTCCTACCGCCGTCGTGTAATCGAAAGCTCCCTAATATGCAGTCAGGACAAAAACATTTTATTATGAAAGGTTAATAGCATTTAAAAGACCCAAATCTTTTAAACATTGAGAAACTAATACTCGAGCAGTCACTCCATAATGTGCACACCTCCGCCCTGTTTCTGGATACTGAACAATACGCAGAAGGTGTATGGACGATTCCATTATTTTCTTTTATACTCTGGGTAAGTTCATAGGGGGAAAAAAAATTCGAATTTCTGTGACCTTGAACTTGCCATTTGGCCTTATGTTCCCAAAAGCTAATAAGACTATTTCTTAGATTATTATGTAAAATTCCACTAAATTCTTATTTGTTGCGTAATTTTGGTAACAGACAAACAGCTCGACAAACAGAGGGCGGTGAATACATAATTTGCAGTGGCGAAGGTAATAAACACTTGTCAGCAGAATAGGAATATTTTATGTTTGGTTTGAATCCTATTGCGCTGGTTACATTACATGGTCACCGTGCCAACGCATCACTTAGTTATGTAAAACTAGTTTACACCACCGGCACGTTTTACGCCTAGCCTACTATTATGCCTACCTTCAGCGAAATTGTATCACGAAGAGCAGACATTGAAAGTGTCCAGTTACTACAACATTCTATAAAGTTTAGTGTAGCTCTGTTTTTTTAAGGAACAAGCTTAACATGTTGAACAAAAGTACAAGAAAGGGCATGTAAACATTATTTTTAAGATACTTCTCCGCTACAGCTATACTGAATAGCAGTGGTGTTTGTTTATGTAAATGTTTTAAGGCCTATTAAAAGTTTAAAATGTTATTACTTCACTGATGAAACAAAAAGCTCCACTGAAAGTGTTGCAAATCAGTATTTAGAGTATTGTATCACGATCAATGGCATGCGTTGCATGTGGGAAAAGTGCTGGCCACATGCGGCACGTCATAGATTATTTAAAATCCTATGTGTGCTTTTAATTGTTTTGTTATTGTTGTCATCAAAGTCAGCCATTGTCCGTTGTTATTTTTATTTTAACATTTTTTTTATTCCACTGACATTTGACATTATCTCATTAACGGTTCCAGAGCTTTTCATAAACGTTTTCAGTTTATATCACAACACACTGTTTGTGTCTTACAACTTGTACAACTTTCAATGTTATTCCTGGCTTTAAGTGTCTAAATCTCCGAAGTGTAGACAATGGTGCTCGGGATTGAACATTCTCGACTGTGACTTTCGCTTGCCACAGTCCCTCAAATTTAGAATGAAACTCTCCATTTAGTTTCGTTGTTGAGTTCGGTTACAACGTCACTGTAGATTATATTCAAAGGATATCATCCCTTGGCGGACAGGAGGAAGGAGATATATATTTTGGAATTATATAATTATTGTATAAGATATACAACAAATACAAAACTTCTTCTGATTTATGTTTTCCGCAACCTTCAAGGAAGGGTCTCAGAGGTCATTAAATGAAATTTTTTGTAAGCAGAAAAGAACCGAAGTGGGAAAACAGCTTTCATCAACCGATTGAACTCAAAGTGGAACAAACTTGAATGATGTGACAGCATCCAGTGTTGCTTCTAGCAGAGAAAGACTGAGGGCCCTACCCAAGGAATGGATGGCCTAACGACCAAGTAAGTAAGTTGGTTCCTCCGGGAGTGTTATGTTAGTACTCTTCATTTTAGACTGCTGTGCTCTGTGAGACTCTTTGATGTCAATCAATCAATCAATCAATCAAACATCAAAAAATGATCAAAGGCGCATTGTACCCTGAAGTTCAGTGAACAAATAAGTCTTATAGATTTATTTTAAAAGAATCATCAGATTAAGATGGGAGTTCATTCCAAAGAGAAGATGCGGCACAAGAAAAAGTACCACCACCGGAAGCCTTAGTACAGAAACAAGGAACAGATAACAAAGATTTGTCAGAAGACGGCGAGATGGAACATATCGAGGAATTATTTGAGTCGAGTGGTATAAGATGGACGAGAAAATAATGAAGCTTTATATATTAAAATAAAGATATTGAAAACAATTCCTTGTTTAACGGGGAGCCAATGAAAGGCCAAGATTATGGGCGTAATACCATGACGGTGTGGTTTAAGCGTACACACACGGGCTGCAGAATTTTGTATTTTTTGAAGCTGGTAAAGAGAAGTAGAGGGCAGCAGAAAAAGAAGGGAATCGCAGTTATCGAGTTTTGTTGAAATAAAAACATGAACAAGAGTTTCAGCTGAGTTTTGTCAAAGTACTGTCTGATTCTGTGGATATTTCGAAGATAGTAATTAGATGATTTGGAGATGGAACTGATATGCTGTGGAAAGTGAGGGATTGGTCCAATATCATACCGCGATTTAATTTCAACTATATTTAGTTTAAGCGATGGATATTTTCTGAAAAGTCTAGTAGACCCAAATTATGCTTGTAAAGATGACGTTCCTGCAAAACTTTCTCTGATGTTTGTAACTCTGGTATGGATATGTACCTCCACTATTATATATCCAATGAATATTTGAGAAAAGTGTCTTTGGAAAACCAGCTCAGCTGGTAGATTAATATCCGAACGGTGATTGGAAGTTACAGGTTTTAATCACGATGGGGACATAGTCCTATGTTTTTCCTAAATAGACACTGTCGTTTATGTGGTTGTGTACTGAAGATTTGACTAGACCCTAATTATAATTGTAAAGATGACGTTTCTGCAACACTTAATAACGCTCAGAAAATCAGTCATATTTCGGTTGAGAATCCTGTTTCTTTGTTCTCATGTAACAATTCATGTGATTAACATGCAACCACATTTTTGATCAACTTGTATAGCCTATATTCATAACCTTGCATCGATTGTACAATTTATATGAAATGGTGTTGAATAGCTTGGTGTTTAAGGTGCGTAAGATACATGTGCTATATTTATGCGTGTAGTATTGTTGTTGGTATAACAATGAAACGACCTTCTTTGCTTTGTGTTAGTGGGAACTAATAAAAGCCGGTTGCTCAATCTTAAATTCACGTCACACAGATGAATCGGTTGATAGTTTATATTAATCAGATTTAGCTGATCGGACATTTTTGTTCCGAGTGTTATTCCTGTGGTTCCGGGTAGTAGTCTAACAAGTGTATTCTATAATGCTGTCAAACAGCAGTAACTTTGTAAGCCATCCACACCAGAATAATTAATATAGTTCGTCAAACGTATAAATCTGCATGTTCGCGTTGATTTTTTTTATTTAGGAACATATCGACAGTTTGTCTGTGATTTCAACAGTTTCACGCTCCCTTTACCCTTCTTTGATTTTAAGAGTTAAGAGTCGTTGGAGTCACTAAAGTCATAGAGGTAGAAACCTCCATGCTCAAGCTACAAGTGCACTCTTCGGCAGGTTTCTATTTTCTTCTTTGAGAGCACAACACTTAAATTACTATTATCCTCTGGTAACAGAACATATAACAGATGATAGTAAATAATGTACCTCGTATGCTCCTTAAAATGTCAAAGGTTAAAATACAAAGATTGGTTTGGTCAACACAGATTGACAATTGAATTAAATACGAGTATAATGCTCGTCAGACCTGACTAAATAACATGCTTAATTTACATATTATAATAGTTCACTTATGCATCAGAATAAATGGTTTTCTGAAGTACCATGTTTACATTCTCACCATTTCATAAAAAAAATTGAAAATCATCACCTTCAGTAATTATAGACGCATGTTAGACATACGTGTTTTGTTACTGTTACTGATTTTCTAAACAAAATTATGTTCACAGTGTTTTTAATTTCATTTGGTAATTTGTTCCATTCTTTGATTGCTGAACGTACCTATGGAAATTAGTTTTATCATTTACCACTGTTGCACTGAAGTGTTATTCAAATAGACTTAAGTTGAATGCAATTCCACTTTAAGTAAAATTGCAACGTATTATTAATTAATTTCCACTAGAGAATTTGTGAATTCCACGTAAGAGAATTGCATTTCGCTTCACTATAATTCAGATGTAAACGATAAAATGGTTTCCATAGTTGCCTGCATACATTATCAACGGCATCACTAGGCAGTATGTAAGCATAATATGCGTCTAAGCCTTTATTAGCTTGCTAGTGCTATTTCCATTTGAAATTTACATTAGACCTAATGATGAAGAGATAAATTTATTTTTATTACCAAGTGGTTAGTGTTTTTTTTTTTGGTGGAACCAATTTCATTTTTGTTATGATACAAGCCCGTCCTTTGTTTACTATATGGATTTTCTCATTAATGCTTCTGACGTTCTGTACCTGTTTATTGGTTTTTTCTTCAGTTTGCAAGGTTGAAGAGAGAACGAAAGAGAATATATATATATAAATATAAATTATCATGTCCTTTATCACTGTATTTACCTTTCTTTGATGATTTACACACACACACACACACACACACACACACACACACATATATATATATATATTAATCAATCATCAATTTATTCAACATTTCCTTTTTTCATAAAATAATTTAACCAAAAACCACGACAAGCAAAGCTTTCAGCAGTGGGTCCCTTTTTAAATAAATTGAATATAATTTTTATAACATGTAGATAAGACAAATGGATAAACATATATAAAAAGATAATAATAATAATAATAATAATAATAATAATAATAATAATAATAATAATAATATTAATAATAATAATAATAATAATAATAAAATAATAATAATAATAGTAATAATTATAATTATAATCAAAAACTTCAAATAAAAAAATAAAGGGATTCAAAATATACATATAAATAGATAAGTATCTATTCAGTAACAATGGCCTATATACATTATGATGAGAGATTATAGGAGATTAAAATGAAAGTGATTTGAAAATACAGAATAATGAATTATTTTAAATCTTCAATTTTGTTTAAACAGTACAATATAATTATTTGGATTTGGAAACAGGAGGAGACAACGGGTTTCTTAAATACTTAAGTAAAATGATTTTTTTTAATAGTTATGTTTGAAAATTTTGAAAAAGGTACATATTTATTTTTAGTTTGAAGGAAATAAGACTTGGTGCTATTTTTATGTCTAATGGTAAGGCATTCCAAATCTTAGTACCTTCATAAGCTTTGCTCATTTGACTTGTATCAGTACGCCGTTAAATTGTTACAATTTTACTATATATGTATATATATATATATATATATATATATATATATATATGTATGTATGTGTGTATGTATATATATATAATTATATATATATATGTGTGTGTGTATGTATGTGAAAAGTATATATATGTATAGATACATATATATATGTGTGTATATATATAACACCTATTTCCAGTCGGGTCCTTCTGGTGGTGATTGGGCAGTACACCTGGAGACATCCCTACTCTTTTTCGAAGAGTGTATTGCGTTCTTTAACGTGCAACGGCTTAAACGTCTCATCCGAAAGACGGTGCACTATTAGTATTTCAGCCCTACAGCTGAAACACAAGAAGAGGCAGCGATGGGAATTGAACCGGGGACCTAGAGATTTCCACAGTTCAGTGCACACACAGTGCTTACCTCCAGATTAGCCGATTAGCCGAGCTATGCTGCTCTCTTATTGCGGTAACGGGTGGAGGGGGTGGGGTGGGAATGGTGCAGACTGTGCAATCGCACCCCCTAAATTGTATTAAGAAAAATAATTGTTGTATTAATTGTTTATATGAATTACCGGTAAGATTGTTAAGGTATGAGCAATTTCCGGGCACCTACAGGTGAACTCTCACGCAACCCCCTCCCTCCCCCTTCTACCGCCAAATCCTGTAACTCTATTGTGTCTTATTCTGCTGATGAGTTAGGAAAATGGGAAAACACCCAGAAACAATAGACAAATAATGCAGTAGCCGGGTACTCATTGCGCCCGACGGTTGTCGAGCGATGCGATTATATGGGGAAAACAACGCCACAACCCACATGCAAAGGATCGTTTTTTGTTTGTTTGTTTGTTTGTTTAAAAAAAAAAAAAATATCTGTTTAGACTGGTACCGCGAAAATCAGCAGACGGCGTTGCGTCGTCTAACGCGCTCACAGGGTGCGGAGTTGGAAATATCTCATGAATAATGCCAAATGTAAGCCATTGATTTGGGTATCGTTACGCTTCAAATGAAGTGAATTGATATCCATAGAGCGTGGCAGTCCTTTGTATCTTTCCATATAATAACCAATTACTCTCCACTTGTTAACAACACTTCTCCTGGCCTAAAAATTGAGTCAAGCTTTAGGTGATTATTGGTATAGTTCGGATAAATCATACGATATACCAGGCCCTGGAATTGTTATTATTTTTAATAGCAAACAAGCCTATTTTAACATGGCAGGAAGTCGTCTCATTACTGGACTGCTTACCTTACTTTTAACCTTTAAAGCATGTAAGTTGAAAAAATTATAGGTTTACATCAAATATGTGCAGGCGTAACCCGTCAGAAAGAAATTCTGTCTTCTTTTAAAAGAACTTTATTATTTCGCTTTACAGCATATTGTCTCTGCTGATGTTGATTCAAGTGATTAAGTTAGTCAACACCAGTATTTAACTTATATATACGTTATAACAAAAGACTACAGAAGTAGTCGAAATATTCTTTACAAATATTCAATACATTTTAGAGAGGATTGCCTTTTAAAAATTGTCTTAGATGGTCGATGGAAAACCCAACTAAAGGAAGAAAGAGGTGTGCTTTCCTAGATAACACAAAGAAGGGAACGCATGCTAACAGTTAAATGCAGCGATTTTAGATAGGGAGAGATAGCGGGAGTGGCTGTATTTAGTGTTGGCTACATTTTAGTGTTTCTATATAATTGTAAACGTTACATAATGTTTATAATGTCGACGTATACGTTTCTACTTTGTGTAATCGTGAAGGGTCCCCGCTTGGGTAATTTTGGGCCCATGGTCCTAGCAATAAAATAATATGCCATTAATACCCCAGGAATACTAAAACATCGTCATAGACTCTTAGAGCACTTTTAAAATTTAGTGGCAAAACGGGGGGGGGGGTACGTGCCCCTGAGATAGAGGGGAAAAACGGATCAGTGCAATTATAGCTTAGTCAGCTAAACTGGTGGAAGCCACTGTGTGTGCGCTGAAATGTGGAGACCTATTGGTCCTCAGTTCAATTTTCATTGCTGCTCTGTGCAAGTTTCAATATCTTTATTCCCCTGTTATAATGGTCAATGTGCATGTTAAAGAACACAGTACACTCTTCGGAAAAGAGTATAGGGGATTGTCTCCCGGTGTAATCACACCAGAATGACCCCACTGGGAGTAAATTCCAGGGGCGGATGCACAGATGTACGAAAGGAGGACGAAAGTGGTGCCGATCGAGATAACATTACTCTAGGTGTTGGTTCGGGGGCATGCACCCGCGAAAATTCGGTGCTCTAGACGCCCGAAAATAACATTTGAGGCGCTTTGGGCGATCAATTTTTTCTTTCACTTTTTTTCGTTACATTTTCTTTTTCTTTTCTTTTTTTTTTTCTTTTTTTGCTTTCCAAAAGGTGAGGGGGCGGGTTATCATTGGTGTCCACACCAAATAAATCCAATCTAATCTATCCGTCCGTGTGAATATGTCGACAAATATTTACATAAGAACCGATTGGTCTTCTAACCTTGATAATATTGTATATCATTGTTTTGATCATTTGTATGACAAGTTGTTTACAGATGAATTGTGGTATACAGTCCACTGGTTTTTTTTTTTCTCTTTTGTGGGGTCGTCCCACTTTTATTTGTTCCATGATTTCTTTGAACATAAATATTGTTTTGTTACTATTGACATATTTATCACTTATTTTAGATTAGTACTATTATTCTATTTCCTTTATACATTAATTTTTTTTCCATTTCTAAACATTATACAATTAATACAATAATTTAATTACTCCTCCCATCAAACCATCAATGCAACAAAGCATAATCACCCAACGGTCAAGAAAGTATGATAGTAATAATGATACTAATAATGGTGACGATGATGATAATAATAATAATAATAATAATAATAATAATAATAATAATAATAATAATTAACTTAGTCAATCATAGCAAATAGCTTATTTAACTATAGTGTTCTGTACATGCAATATTGAGGTAATATTACGTATACATAATCACACATATACATATCCATAATACTTACATACGCATATTTACACACATATACCCATACATACATACATATATAGAATTACTTTTTTTTTTATTTTTTTATTTTTTTTTTTATTGAATATCCATCCAATAAATCAGTCAGTTAATACATCATATACATCCGATTTGATCTGTACGTTAAAATTTGTCTCTAACATTTTAAGGTTAATATTTGACCTTTTTTTTTTTGCATTTTCTTTGTTAATTATAAATTCACATTCAATTAAAGCTTTTAGTTCGTTTAGGAACATTTTCCATGGGCATTTTATCTCCAACCCTAATCTTTTTAACATTTTACTTTTGTATATACAGAAGGTAAGCATAGAGATTATTTCGTTAACACGTTTCTGATAATTTCCAAGAACGACTTTAGACCATTGAATTTTATCAGTCATTTTAAAACAAGATGCTAACATTATACTAACATTAGACCAACAGAGGTTTACATCTCTACATTTGAACAGCATGTGTTGTTCGTCTTCTATAACATTACAGGTTTCACAACTATTACTGGCAGACAGATTCCATGTTTATAACCTCCTCTTTGTTGGAATTACTCTATGTAAGAGTTTATAATTAAATTGGGCTATGTTTTTCAAATGTAACACATTAGAAGCTTTATTTTTCCAACAACGTTCCCAGAAGCGTGAATGTCATTAAATCGTATGCAAGCAAAAAGCATATTCATATAGAATGTAGGCATTATATTTAAAGAAATATGACTAAATAGGTTAACCTGCGTCATGCATACTGTATATTCTAAAGGATAATATAATATAACGGAATACATTTCCACTTTCCAGGGTCTGGGCTTAGAAGTCGCTTTATCCATGACAATTTTAAAGAATCGATCATGGAATCGATATCAATCATTTTTAAACCACCAGAGTTAATTTCTTGCATGATTGTGTTTCTTTTTATTTTTTCTCTTTTTTCTTTCAATAAAAAACTATATATAATTGTGTTAACTTGTTTGACAATATTACTCGGTATTTCGATAATAATCGCATTGTATATTATTTTTGACAGCGCAAATGTTTTGATTATTGTGACTTTACCAAAGAAGGATAAGTTTCTTTTTTCCCATGGTTTTAAAGCTTGTGTTAGATTTGAAACTTTGTCGTTCCAATTTTTTTATCATAGCCAATAAAAATTCCGAGAAATTTTACGGGTTCCCGGACAAAAGTGATTCCGGATAGATTGTTTGTTTTGTTTTTGTTAGAACCAATCCACAAACCATTGGTTTTGTCTTTATTTAATTTCAGACCAGATACAGTACAAAAAATTTCAATTTCCTTGAAAAAGTGAGCTATACTGGCCTCATCTTTTGCAAATATTACAGTGTCGTCTGCTAATTGGGCTATTTTTACAGTATTTTCTGTTTTTGTATGCGGAAGTGATGGTAATGCAATGCCTTCACATAATGAATTGTTTCTGATATTAATGGCCATCAGTTCAACGACCAAAATAAAAAGTAACGCGGAAAGGGGACATCCTTGACGAATCCCGGAATTCATTAAGAAGCCTTCTGATATCCATCCATTGTTAAATAAACAATTTTGTGTCTCATTATACATTGTTTCCACCCAATGTATAAAACTCTCCCCAAAACCAAAACAATTTAGTGATTTAAACATGAATTGCCTGTCAACGGAGTCAAAAGCTTTTGCGAAATCTATAAAAATTAAGGCCCCTTCTTTTTTATTTTTGTCCGTATATTCAAGAATATCACCGATTAGTCTGATACTTTCCCCTGAAAATCTGCCATTGATATATCCTTTTTGGTCATTGTTAATGATTGTGCTAATTACTGACTGCATCCTCGTGGCTAGCACGTGGGCTGCAATTTTGTAGTCTACGTTAAGTAACGTTATTGGTCTCCAGTTTTCTAATTTTTCACGATCGCCTTTTTTATAAAGTAAAATGATAACACCTCTACGTTGTGATATTGTTATTTTATTCTTTTTAAAACAAAAATTAAGGGAGTCACACAGCAAGTTGCCGATTTGTTCCCAAAAGAAGCGGTAAAATTCTACAGTGATTCCATCTAATCCAGGGCTTTTGTTTAGCCGCATTTTAAAAATCGCTTTTTTACATTCCTCGATTGTTAGTAAACCCTCGCACTTCTTTTTATTTTCATCAGAAAGTTGGTTAACAGTGGATTTTTGGAGGTATTCGTTAATTGTTGACCCAGATAAATTTTTATTTCTGTATAAGTGTTTATAAAAGTTAACTTGTTCTCTGAGGATTTCATCTGTGTCTGATGTATATTTACCATTGTTTTTTTTAAAGGATGTAATATGTTTTCTTTTTGCATTATTCTTTTCTAAACCCATAAAGAATTTAGTATTCTTTTCTCCTTCTTCAAACCATTGAAGACGGCTTCTAACTTGTGCGCCTTTTGCTTCGAAAGAATATATACGGTCTAATTCTTTCTTTTTAATATTAAGTTTCCATTCTGTTTGCTCGTCGTATTTTGTGTCTTTGGTTAAGACTTCTTTTTTTTTGTTTTTTTTTCTGCTTTTTTTTCAATCCATAATTGATTGAGAATTCCTTAATTTTAACTTTTAAATATTCCCAGAGCAAATCAGGATTGAGATTGTAAACATTTTTTTTTACGTTTTTGATTATTTGTATCATGTGTGTAACGTATTTTTCATCGTTAAAAAAACTACTGTTCATTTTCCAAAAACCAGGACCTCTTTTTTCTTGGTCATTTCGAATTCTGAGAGAAATTGCTTGGTGGTCGGTAAAAAGAGAAGGCCTTATGTCACTATGAATTACATCACCATTTTGTGGAGTGTGCTGGATATACACCAGAAGTCTAACCTTCGATAAGTATTTTTCCGCCTCCATGTAAATTGGGTTTTATTTTTGTTTCGAAGTCTCCAAATATCAATAAGATTATGTTTCTTCATGCAGTATTTTAAAACTAACGGTGAATTATCATAGTTATCTTTGCTGTTTCTCTGGTCAAGTTTTCGTTGCAAGACGCAATTCATATCACCACCCATTATAATGCATGCATCTTTTTCATAACAAAGAGCATCGATTTTTTCTTTAAAAAAAGTGTTCTTTCTTTATAATTATTTGGAGCATATACATTTATCAGATTAAAAATGTTGTTTTTGTATTTTACACTTTTGTATGTTCATTATATTCTATTAAAATGTCGACCAATCATATTATACTTTACTTTTTATCATAATTATTGTAATAGCCAACTTATATTTTCTTTTTCACACATGCTTAAGAAGACCCGAGGACGGGTTGAAATATTCATGTTTTAAATAAAATTTGTGTTCTAAGTCTACCAAGTCGTTGACATCTCATCGTCTTTTTCATTGAGT
>NW_022745982.1:1604630-1619436 GCF_011630105.1 Anneissia japonica
ATATATAAGATTGGGTTTGCATGTATGCTCCAAGTGAAACAAAATGCAAAAGCAATGAAAATACGGTGTACAATCATTGAAAGTTGACATGCGGAACACAAATTTATTAAGCTATAACAAAATCAAACGGATATTTCGATAGCTCCTGCTATCTTCCTCAACGTTAAAGTAAGAAAACTTTGGAGATCTTACATATACATAAAGAATAATAAATGGTATAAACCAATCAGAATCAAGTTATCAATACATTTAGTTGACCCATAATCATTTTGAATTTAATGGATGCCATTATAGGCAAAAAAATGGTACTGCTATGGGAACAAAGATGGCACCCAGCTATGCCATCATTTTTATGGCTAATCTCGAAAACATGATGTTATCGAGTTTTGAATTAAAACCATCATATTATTGTAGTTACTAATGGATGATATATTTTTTATTTTGGGAGCACGGTTTAGATAGTCTTAGAGAATTTTCTAATCACTGCAATTCGTATCATTCGAGCATTAAGTTCACCATGGATCATTCTAAGTCCAATTTACCATTCTTAGACGTATCTATAAATTTAGATAATGGTAACATCACCACATCAGTACACATGAAACCCACAGACAACAATCGATACCTCGACTACAGAAGCTCACACCCTATGAGTCTTAAACGATCGCTCATTTACAGTCAATGCCTGCGTCTCAAACGAATCTGCTCATGTCCATCTGACTATAACAAACACATACCCGGTATCTCTTCTCACTGGCAAGTTCATGTCAAGTATCTACCCATTAAATGTAATAAAAACTCAGATTAAAAAAGCCTCAGATAAGTCTCGCACTGATCTTCTCACATATAGACCTAAATTTAACAATGATCGGCTACCTATGGTATTTGACTATAGCCCCAGCATCCTGCAACTGTCTAAGAGAATTAAAAGAGACTTCCTCTCCCTCCAAGAAGACCCATCGATTAAAGAATTATTTTACAGCCCCCTTTACTAGCACGTAGGCAACCCCCTTATTTAAAGTCCACTTTAACCTCATCTAAACTCCCCTCCACTAAACCAATACATGGCAACACACAATGTAACAGCTCTAGATGTCAATTATGCAACATCATCAATACTGACAGCTCATTTACTCCACCAGGAACACAAATAACAATCCGGCCACCAGTACTGAATTGTAACTCGCCCAATATTATATACCTCATATACTGCAACAAATGCAACGAGGGAAACTATGTTGGCGAAACTGGTCTAATTTTCAGATCTAGAATGAACAACCACAAATCATCTATAAGACACAAACTCAACTGCCCAGTAAGTGTACATTTTATTTCACCTAATCACACCATCAATGATTTTAGGGCTATAATAATAGGTTGCAATTTTAAATCCACACAAGAACGACGTAACGCAGAAATGAAATGGATAATCCGGTTAAAAACTCACATTACAGTAAGGGTCTAAATAAGGACTTAGGCTCTACATGTGATTATCCCTTCATACGCAATATTTCTCTATGAATACAGTATCTAACAATATATGCTATATATTATTTCTACTTATGTACATTTTATTATATTCATTGATTTCTAAACTGTATTTAATAGTCAACATGATATCATGCGTTATATAATTTAAACGCATACATATAGCTTATATTTCTGCTATTTATTTTCTATTCCACAATTGTTTTAATTATATAGGACCTTATTATTTCCTGTTATTGTTTACTGTAGTTAAATACCGTAAGTCTTAGCAATTTTAGCTGGTTCAATGGCACCGCCAATAAACTATCGCTTACATAATCATTTTGCCGACATGTTATCATGGTTTAATTGTAATTAATTCGCCCATTAACTTGTCACTGAACATATATTTTGTGGTCCAATCAACTAATTGTATTGATAACTTGATTCTGATTGGTTTATACCATTTATTATTCTTTATGTATATGCAAGGAGGTTAACCTCCTTGCTATATGTAAGATCTCCAAAGTTTTCTCACTTTAACATTGATGAAGATATAATGGTGATGAAGATTATGATGATTATGATGATAATGGTGAGTGCTCCTGACGATGGTGATTAACATGATGATGATGATGGTGGTGGAGTGCTTATGATGGTGGTGTCGATGGTAATATTATTACCTTGTACAGTTTATTGCATTATAAAAAGCAAAGATAGACATAATTGTGATATAATATTTTTTCAGCAATTGACGTTGAAGCTCAATACGCTCCAGCTGTTTGTTACGATGAATTGAGAAATGAGTATTATCATGGCCAAGAAATAGAAAATGACTGCAATACATGGTAAGACCTCTGATAAGATAATGTTTTATTTATAGTGTGATGGGCCTCTATTACGTCCGGCACTACCACGGAACTTCCTGAACACTCGGAGGCACATTAGTTACAAATTATGTTATTTTAATTTAATTGATTTTCATACAAAATGAGATGCATAAGTGTGCTTGAAATAAGATGGTTGAAAGCATAGTTGATTACTTATTATTACCTCCGCCAACGGAGGTTATGTATTCACTGCTGTCTAGCGCAAGATTACGCAAAAACTAATGAACGGATCATCATAAAATTTAGTGGAATGGTACATAATAATCAAAGAGGTCAAGGTAACGGAAATTTTCTAAAGGGTATGCTGCAGAACTAAGAACATAATTCATGCTCGTATCAAGGTCAATCGATGAAAACAAACATACACACAGCTAAGCATAGGTTTGGCTAATTCCAATGTGACCTGCCTCAATAGTCAGATGGTCAAATTCTATTGAAATCAAGTGTCAAAAAATCATTCTATTTTGCTTGTCTTATTCTACTGGGGCTAGCAGTATATAGTAACAGCATAATTACTTTACTTTTTTTTTAGCTGTTTGATTGTATGGATTCTTTCCTTTTTATATTTGTCCCAAATTTCGGTTGGTAGAACCAATTTTTCTCGGATAAAATGGAGGTCCAGTATACACATTTGGTTAATTTGCACGTTAAAGAACTCATTGCGTCTTCCGAAAAGTGTGTTGGAGAGGGGGGGGGGGGGGCGGGGGGGGTTACCCCGATGCTATGGTTCATTTCAACCCCTCCCCTGTCTTGTGGAATAGTATGAACGAATTCGTATGAACATGAAGGTACTACATAAGCGCCTCTTTACGGCGGCTAGGAAGTCACCTACCACACCACGCTAATATGATATCCAGCACAATAACGGTGCGATAATTGGTCCTCATGAATTCCAAAGTACAGTACTGTACAGGCGATTCGCATCATTGAACTTTTGTGTATTATTGCCATTTAGAGCGACTTGAAAAAATAAGATAAAAAGAGCTTTGGAGCTAGTACCATAAGAATAATGTGATTTTCACCTAAACAAAAAGCTTGAAGTTAGTACTAAGGTGACATTATTTTTTTTCTCTGTTGGCCATCAAACAGTTGCCAACCCTTTTAAAGCAATAAAACTTCCGTGAGAAGAAGTTAAGTGGCGCAGTGACATATAGCTCAAGTTACAATATCGTTCGACGTCATTGGCCACCTTGTTCCTTAGTACTTCTATAGCGCTTATTCTTTGCAGTTACAAAGCGCTAACTACTCTCAACTGTAATTAATGTTGAAGTACAGCCAGGGCAGGGACGTAGCCAGGATTTTGAAAGGGGGGGGGGGAGCCGTTATGCAAATTACGTAGGACCCCGGCGGGGTCAAGGAGGCGAATCCCCCTGTGAAGTAGCGCACTCTGAACGTTCTTAGGACTGTTTGAGAGGATAAATTGAAAATTGCAATAGACGCATTATAAAACCAGTGAGGGACTTTCACAAACCGAGGAACCACCCACCTCAGCCCCACCATTATTGGGGCTGAGGTAAGAAAATTTATTACTAGGGCATCTCTAGATGGCCGGAAATTACACTCTCAATTTGAATATATTTTTCTTCTTTATTTTTCCTTAAAAAATATAGGGGGGGGGGGCCTTAACTCCACCTCACCTCTGCTCAAAACATTCTTTATCCACTGCCAGAATATTCATAATCACGAAAAATGGACATGAAAAACCAGATCACATCCTAAAAACAAACAGCAGTCACTAAGACATACATCAGGAGCCGATTCGATGGAGTTCAATGTCATACCCAGGGAAGGGCACAGACCTGTTTTGATAGGTGGAGGGGGAGGGCATTTTGTGAGTCGACACCCACCTCAGCCCCACAATGGTTAGAGCTGAGGTAGGAACATTTGAGGAAATAGTACCTCTAGATGGCCAGAAATGACACTTTTAGTAAAATTCATCATCATCACATCACCATTAGTCAAAATGATGTGCCAAAAAAAATTATCATGATCTTTTATCAGGGATTTTTGACAACCATAGAGATCTTATTAATGTGTGTGTATACCATAGAAAACAAAGCTTAAAAACATTGTCTTTGAGTATGTACTTTACATAGGCCTACTTCAAAAACGTGATTTCACAACCACCTCAGCCCCACCATGGCTGGGGCTGAGGTGAGAAAATTTGAGGAAATGGTACCTCTCGAGATGGCCGGAAATGACACTTTTACATAGTAAAATTCATCATCATCACATTACCATTATAGTCAAAATGAAACGCCAACAAGTTTCTCATGATCTTTTATCAGGGATCTACTAAATATCCATAACTTGGGCCTAAATAGCTTACTAAGCTTTAACTATATATACTATAGTATGAACAACAAATCACAACTTCTTTTTTCGCATTTAGCACAATTTTCTTCACTTTTCATTGCTATTAATATTATTATCAGTTATTACTCTCGTCATCGTCATCATTGTTATTATTATCATTATTACTATTAGTAGTAGTATTATTAAACAAACATTAAAAGAAACTTGCAAAAGGATAAAAACGAAATTGAACCACAGTATCGCATTTCTATTTTAAAAGACCTGGCCTGAGATTTATAGATTTAAGATTTTTTTTAATCACGCTTAGGCCTATGTGTTCTATTAGGCCTATGTATAACGTGTACTGATGCATATTTACATGTTTAGAAGTATTCATTTTGAGTGATCCCAGGAAAGAATTTGTATTGGCTCAAGAATAAGCTTTAAAATTTTAACACTGTGTAGAAAGGGTGGGAACCGAGGCTCCCACAGCTCCCCCCTGGATACGTCCCTGAGTACAGCCCACCCCAACCAAAACCAACAGAGTATGCTTTCATGAATCAAAGACCAAAGTAAATTCATGTTATTAAAGGATAAAATGATTAAAATGAAATGAGTTGAACGGACAGGTTTTAAGGCTTGCCTTATACTGTCTGACCGTGGTATGACAGCAGATTTGAAGTTTTTAATGGAAGGAGACAGGATATTCCATAGTCGACTTGTCGTAGACATGGGAATGAGTCACAGCCGATACCCTTAAGCCTGGTTTCCTGTCGACGTAAAGGTCAGAATTTCTTACGTTTCATACGTTTCTTACGATTCTTACGACTCTTACGCAAAGTTGAAATAATGCCGACTTCAACGACGTTTGCGTTGATCGTGTTGGGCCGCAGATAAACAAGCAATTTTCAGCCGCTTACGAAAGTTGAACTTACGACGTTGAACTCCATCCAGAGTCCAAAACGAGCGCTTGCGACTGTTACGTTGAGTTGAATTTTTCTTGCGATACGACGACAACATTAACTCAACATGGATTATTGTAAAGAAGTTAGGCCTACATTATTAAAATACAAAAAGGCCTATTTGATGTTTGTAAAATTAATTTTGTTTCACAAAATAATGATGCTTCGAACATTCCCTGAACATTCGTGTTTCATACATTTTAATTCTGGGAAACTGAATTAATTGGCCACGGCCTCGAGGTGCTTGTCACCCAATCTATTTTGAGGGAAAGATTAGGACAAAAAAAAAATCGGTACGCGGGAAAGTTGGATTGGTGGTAAACTTTAGCCCTAATTGACAAAATAGATATAAAACGGTCCTCACTCCTGCTGTATAAATGGCCCCCTTGGTTTGTTATAAAATTTGTTAATTTCATTTTTACTACTCTTCTCATTGAAATTTCGCAACGACCAACTAATTTGTTACAGTATTATATTATTATACCATCATTGTCGTCATTACCATAATCAAACAGTGCTGCTGAGCTAGTGCTACTAATCCACTGGCATGTAGGCCTATTTGTGTGTAACTGATACATTTTACAACCCCGGGTTTTAAGAACACTCATGTGACTGCTGAAATTGCTTTCAAAAATAAGAAAAATTTAGGTAAAATTTCAAATGCGATAATTATGTTCTTTTTTTTAATCTAGAAAAAATATTTTAGTCTTATTTTTACATAGGCACAGTAGGTGTGACAATGATGATATCCTTTGTAATACAGTACAGTATATTTGCTGTGAAATAATATTTGTCTATACATTTTGAGCTTGATTTAAATTGGCCGAAAAATGAGAACACTTAGCCTCGGCAAAATTGCTCTGGTTCTTATAAAAAGCGTGATCACTCAAGCATAAGTCACTGAATCGCGGTTTCCTGTCAAATCGTGGAAAATCGACGTATCGCATGAAAATTCAATACGACGGTTTCCTGTCCAACATTGCTTTGCGACGATTTAACCTTATAACGTTACGTCGATTTCACAACGCACCAGTCGCAATCGGTTTCCTGTCAAATCGCATTTTGTTACGATAAAACGACGTAGTCGTAAGTAAATCTGCCTTCTTACGTCGAAACCAGGCTTTAATTTAATTCTATTGTTCTTAAGTCAATTAAAACAAAATGTGAAGAATATTGAATGACTGCCCGAAAAAAGTAAATAGGCCTAAAGGGTAGTCATATTCAGGGACACACCTAGGGGACACATTGTTTGGTCCCGAATGCGGCCCTTAACAGTAGTGTACTTTAATTGTAAATTTATTGTTAAACCATAGAGAAATAATAGTGTTCTATTTTCTCTATGGTTAAACAGAAACATTAACATTTTGTTTAGTAATTTCAAGTATTTTTAATGATTATACATGTATACTACTACCTTCATCAACAACATTTTTATTATTACTACTATTATTATTATTACTATTATTATTATTAATATTATTATTAATATTATTATTATTATTATTATTATTAGGCCTATTATTATCATTATCATCATTATTGTTATTATTTTTACTGTATAATTATAATAATAATAATAATTATTATTATTATTACAGTATTATAGTTGTCACTATTATCATTATTATCATAATCATCAGCGCATTCATGAAATCACCAGATACTTTTACTATGTCCACATTATCAAGTTGTATGTGACAAGCAAAGATCTTATAACAAGATAGCGTTCTCCGCGGTTTGCGTGTAACAAATAGAAGCGTGCAATTTACGCAGAAAACAATAAAAAGTACCCACCACCACCACCACCACCACCACCACCACCACTTCCAGAGAACATGGCTCACAACAAGAATGCATGAATATTTACCGTACATAACAACAAAATAGCAGATGCAATTAGTGGTGGAGTAGTGGTTAGCTTGTTGGCCATCGGCCGATTGAGATTAGCAGGATGTCAGGATCATTGTATTTTTCTTGAAAACTCAGATGAGAATGTGCTTAAGGTCGAAAAAAGAAAAAGAGGAGTAGGACTAGACATAGACAAATATGTAAAAAGATTGAAGTTGGAAATATACAGTCTGTCCAGGGATCGGAGCTCTCATCTGTCCAAGAGAAATATCCTTATTTTGATATTGACCTAAGAAGAATGTGTTTCCACTCTAACAGCTCAACTCATGCCAACAACCACAGGATTGATTGGATTATTGACTTACTAAAAAAAAATCTTATTCAAATTAGAAGGGGCGCTTATTCAAACGGGGCGCTTAAGGAAATTTTCACGTTAGAAGGGGCGGTTATTCGAGAGGGGCGTTTATTCAAATGGGGCGCTTATTCGCGCGAGTACGGTAACTGCCTGTATTTGCAGTGGCGTAGGTATGGAAAAGTATGCAAGTTTTAAAAAATAAAAGCGAAACGTGGAATAAAATGACCTTGTCAATTTTGGAGTGACATTCATGTTATTTGTACTTAAACTCAGTGCATATCCTAAGTTAACTTTAAAAAAAAAAAGTCATGAGCAGCTTTGTACCTGTTGAATACATTCAATGCTATTTTCTTTCATTCAGGTAACACTATGCACTAAATACTTTTGAAACATATTTCTAAAGCATTTGAAATGTCGGCACGCACGTGTTTGATATTTTAAAGTTGATTCAACTATATTGTGCACGTTTTTTAATTACGTCAGGTCATCATACTTCATGAATGTTTTAGAATTACCTCACTGCAATTAGGTCTATGATTGTTCTATTGTTGTCAATGCTGCACTTTATCAGACTCACGAAATGCCCAATAGACCCTATTTGAAAAAAAATATATTTTGTCCTCAATTCCTTGAATACCGTATTTGTTTTGTACAGTACGGTATATATTTCTGCACGGTACAATGGCGTCTGTTTAAAAAAATGTAGATTGTATGAGCAAGAGTTTCGCCTAAGTAGACCACACAAAGGCCCCCACCCCCCTCGCTCTCTCTGGGGACGATCAGGTGCGGTGCCTTTTAGGGCAGTGGAGGCGCCAGCGGGGGCACTCGGACGGGCCTGGACCCCTGTCGTCCGACTAACGACTAAGTCGTCGGATTAATTTTTATTTTAAATAATAATTTTCCTATCCAAATAACTTTATTTTGATTGCCAATCCCTAATTTTGTGATCTGAAAGCACATTTAGGACGTAATTAAAGCCATAAGAACTCTCCCATGAATCCTAACAGGGATTTTTTTTTATTCCCGGCCCTCGACTGAGGCTTAGTCTGCCCCTTGGTTCGGACCTCTCCATCGGACATGTCGGACCCCTCGTCGGCAATTTTTTTACGCCACCGCTGTTTTAGGGCCCGCCAATTATCTAGCACTGGGGCCCGTAACCACCTCGCTATGCAGCTTTATATTTGAATGTAATCACAAATTTGTCACATTTGTTAGTGTGAACAGAGCTTAAATGCGTGTTTATTTTTTTTCAGTACTTGTCTTGACTCTGGATGGAGCTGTACTGAGTTTATATGCTCAGGTATGGTTAATTTAATTTATTTTGTTTTATATATATTTTATTTCACACAACGAAAATATACATAAAAGTAAATTAATAACAAGGACAATGTAATATAATAATGTAAGAAATAAAAGCAAATTGATAATTTAAAAAAATAGTAAGAAGAAAGGAGGAAAGAGAGAGAAAAAGTGCACCAATAAGTTCATTGGTGGATCCAGCAGTGGGTGAAAGTGGTGCTCGGTTATTTTACCACTAATTTTGTATTTTCTAACGATTGACGACGAACACAGCACTATATCCCCGACGCCGATCTAGTCCAACGATTTCACAAAGTCAGGATGTCAATAAAAGGCCAAAAGACGGAAAACTAAGACGGTATTTATGGCCCATCCATAACAGGTATCCATGATTAAATATGTCTGTTCTAAAATTGGTGCTTTTTCCCAGGGGTGCGCCAGTGGAGAGAGCTTCCACTCCCGCACCCCCACTGTCGGGGGGAAAAAACAACAATTCGTCGGAAAAAAACCACAATTCGTCAGAGAGAAAAGAAATTTATTTGTATTATCTACATTTTAATAAACTAAAATCGATTAAAATAAACCTTTGAAACCCCTGAATTATATTTTTTCGGGCCTTCGCCTTCGTCTGGATGCCATATTGTGCCCCCCGGCAAAAACATTTTGGATCCGCCCCTGAACTGTACTTATGCAAACATAGTGGAGTAAGCTGGAAAGCTTAATGGTCGCAGATAGGGATAGCAGCAGTATGTCTGCAGTATCAAATATCGTTATCTCACCAGTTATAAAACTCATTCAGGGTTTACCAATTACTGTTGTGACGTTGAAGTTACTTGACAATTGCTGACGTACGTGACAGTTACAATACAAAATGTGAACAAAAGCATGCCGCATCACTATGTAAAAGATGACGCTCAAAAGTATATTGTTAATAAAAATGTATTATTATTATTATTTTTATTATTCAGCATTACTTTTGTTACTAAAGTCTGAAGTTGAATTACTCAGTAAATATTCGTCATGGCCTGTGACAAATATATTATTTTAAACTTGTATATGTGTGTAACGACCTGAAATGAACAATACAAATGCTTCGTCACGGTTTGTGTGGGTCCTAAAATCTACCAATTTTGCTGTGAGCAAACAAACGATTTCTGAACGAGTCGTGTATTATTATAATTTAAGTATCAATCATTAACCTGCTATTTCAGGCCTTTAGGCAGGGGGAGGGGTCAGAGGTGCGGACGCACACTAAAATTTTATGTTTCAGAAAACCATTAAATAAGATCCTCAAAAATTGTTATTTCGCATAAGCTTCTTAGGGCTTCGCTGTACCCCTGGACCCCGCCGGAATATCCACCCACCATCGAAAAAACCCTGTCTACAGACCTGTGTTTGTGTAACTACCCGAAGTGAGCATTCTTCTTCTTCCTACCCACCATCGAAAGAAAACCCCTGTGTACAGACCTGTATTTACGTGTGTAACTACCCGAAGTGAACTACCTAACTACCTCTTATTATTATTATTATTATTATCCTTATTATTATTATTATTATTATTATTATTATTATTATATTTTGAGTGAGAAAATTACTAATTACTGAAGTACAGTATACTGATACATATGGCCTACCTATAACAATATTCAAAAATTTGAGACATGTTTACTTGAAAATGACCTCGTATCTGTACCGCTTCACTACACCTGATGAAGCCAGCTTAGACTAGCGAAAGCACCTTGTGTATTTAATAATTCTTCATAGTGTTCCAGTGCTCTAGGATTTAGCAATGGGGTGAATAATGCGATTTGCGAAGCACAAGCGCGGCGGAGTGGGGGGTTGTTTTTGGCAAGGGCACAGATCTGTTTCGAAAGGTGAGGGGGACATTCCGTGAGTCCACACCCACCATGTTGTACAGCACACTTTCGTTAAAACCTGGGTCATTTATGCAGTTATTTCAACAATTTCCTGGCATCTTCTTGACTTACGAAATTATTACATTGCGGACGAAAAGTGAGGAGACCAACCTCCCACCGCCTTAAAATATTTGGGGACGTGTTCCACTGTTCCCCATTGATCATGGGTTTTGGGAGGGCCGCCACTTCCAACTGAGATTTGTTTGGAATGAGTAGACGGCTAGACGCTCTTGGATGACATCTGAAAAAAAGTTAAGCCTAAAATAGAAAGTGTATGCTTTACGAGAGTAGTCTACTATGTAACATGTATACAGGAGAAGCACACACACAAGACGAATGACCATTTTTTTTACGGTCACCGAAGGGGGGTGGGGAGAGGCTAGCCACCCTATTCACCCCCTAGATCCGCCACTATGCCCGGCTTTAGTCTATGAAGTGCTACCTGTGTTTTTATTTTTCTGACAATCTCAACTTTGTCTTACTAATGATATATTTCATTTTATAAGAAACTTCACATTATTTTTTCTTAGGCTATTAAACTATACAATCATTTGTAATATTCTGTCAAGTGGATGTATCGTACTTTCAGTGGCGTCTCTACTTGAAATGGTGGGGGCGCTGATGGTGGGGGCGCTGATGGTGGGGGTGCGAAAGTGGAGGGCTCAATGAATAAGTGAGGGAGCGTTAGGGAAAAATAAGGTGATTAATACTAATTAAGCGTGATTTTTTTGCTTCGAACTTTGTCAATAGGGAGGGGAAGACTTGGGTGAGGAGCTTTTTCAGGGGGCCCTCCTAGATACGCCACTGCGTGAGGTTTGGCTGTAGTTTCATAGAACTCATTTTAAGATATAGCAAAATTAAGCAAAATTGTGTATTAATATTTTTATTTTTTTTTTTGCTACTTGCTTTTCTTAAGATCCTTGTTTTTCATCTCCGTGCATGAATGGTGGGTTGTGTTCAAAGACGAATGATCACTATGAGTGTCTTTGCCCGCGGCACTACACAGGATCGGATTGCCAAACTGTAGGTGAGTACACAATATATAATTCCCATATGCATACAAGACTCTATCACTAGAGGGGTTCTACTGCTACAGTAACTACTACGTCTGCTACCACTACCACCACCACCACTACTACTACCACTACCACTACTACCACCACTACTACCACTACCACCACCACTACTACTACTACTACTACTACTACCACCCCCACCATATCAACGGCTAAATATTACGATACATTTTTTTATATCTACACTTAGTACCTGTCGGTGCCTGCTATGATGGTGAAGAGATGTTATATAATGGAAAAACCTTTTTTAATGACATCTGTCAGCAGATGTGTGAGTGTAAAGATGGTGTGATAACATGTGACACCGATTCGTGCCCGAAACCTGCGTGTACCAATCCCGTGTACATCCCGAATCGGTGCTGCCCGGTCTGCTGTATGTTTTTTAAATAGTATTGTCATACATCTGCTTGTTTTTTAAATAGTATTGTTATTCCAATATATTCAAAATTCTTAAATGATTCGGTCCCGGGCAGACAGGCCGAATTGACAATGGATGAATTTAGTTTGAAGGGTGACAAATTTACAAGGCCAAAAGTCCTGTGAAATCGGCAAATGCTAACAACAGTATATTAAAAAAAATGTTTTATTAGTTTTTCCAAATTCTTTGTTTGTTCACCTACTTTATTTATCTAAGACCAGTGCCCCATTTTTCGTATTATAACTTAGGTTTATTTTCAAAAAAATATAATCTTAAATTCCGTAAAGTTATAAAGTAACCTATTATTACAAAAATTAGGCTTCTGATAGGAGCATGGGTATACTGCAGAATTAGTATAAATTACACTTATCGGACAGGGTGCTACCAGCCATTGGTCAACACACTGTACTTGGCGTGCCTGTCAACGCACGGTATCCTAAAAAGGAAAATAAATTTTAAAAATCAAGCATTAAATTTAAATGAATCCATTAAGTTAGAAGCATCCAGTGAGTACATTACAGTGGTGCTCTAATTTTGTTTGACAATGAACTTTAAAAAGTTATTATTAAAATACAATAAAATGCAATTAAATGAATAATAAAATTTATTAGACAAATTTAGAATATGTAAGTGTATTGAAGCGCCCTCTTCCGATACACTATGAGAAGGCAGATGCAAATTTACGGTAATACATTTCAGGGCCTGAAGAAAAAAATGGATTTTGTCCAGAAACTTCGTTCTCTGATATTGGAACATGCGAGGAAACTTGTCGGCACGATGTTAATTGTACTGGTGACCAGAAATGCTGCTTTAACGGCTGCGGGCTATCGTGCACGGATCCGCAATCAGGTACAGCAAATGTTCATGTTTTTATATTTCATACAATTTACAGTTTGTGAATGATGCATACTGTATTATTGAAGAATGTACAGAATTGACAAATAAAAGAGTGATGAACTCACAAAGGGGAAAAAACTTCCAAAACATCCAAATGATGATCTTAATATTGAGTGGAATGCAACCATCACTGCCACGATGCGTATCAGAGATGACGTCAGGTTTTGTCCGACGGTGAGTCAGATGTCCCTGGTGTAGGGGCCAATATTCCCGACTAGAGCGTTTGTAGGCGTGTTCGTGCGTCGCTCAAAATTTCTCGGAAGTGGTCCAGGAGGTCAAGCCTCCGGAAACTATGACAATTTAAGGGTTTCAAATGTTTATTTAATTTGATTTTAAAGACTACTAATTAAAAAATACTTGTAATTTTTTTCCCTCAAACGGATTGTTTATATTTTTTACATATATTAAGCTTCATCACTGCGAATGCACATAACGAGAAAAAGTAACAGTATAACAAGACATGAAAAACAGCGAAAAGGAGGAAGGGGTGAACAGGTGTCAAGCACCTCTATCTATATTCCCATTGAACACATTAACGTTACATTGAACAAAAACGATATGTGAAAAATTGCACGTTATAAGACACAAAATGATACATAAAAAGTATTTAAAAAAAGAGATAAACACATTGAACGTTTTAAAATATATATTTTTAGATTTATTACAAGACTTCAAAATTAATTAATTCAAAATTATTATTTTGCAGAACCGACAACTTTATGTGAGCGATCTCCTTGCCAGAACGGAGGAACTTGTATTGACATTTTATCTACTGTAATTATGTGTCAGTGTTCTCCGGGTTTTCATGGAAGACATTGTGAAATACCAGGTACGTGAGACAGGGACGTAGCCAGGATTTTGAAAGTGGGGGAGCCGTTATGCGAATTACGTATGACCCCGGCGGGGTCAAGGGGGGGGGGGCGAATCCCCCTGTGAGGTAGCGCACTCTGAACGTTCTTCGGACTGTTTGAGAGAATAAAGTGAAAATTGCAATAGACGCATTATAAATAAGCGCAAAAATAATTATATAATAAAAATCAACAGTGGCAGATCCAGGAATTCGAAAGGGAGGTGAAGCAGGGATCAGGGACTTTCACAGACCGAAGAACCACCCACCTCAGCCCCACCATGGTTGGGGCTGAGGTAAGAAAATTTATGATTAGGGCATCTCTAGATGGCCGGAAATTACACTCTCGCACTTCAATTTGAATATACTCTCGCACTTCAATTTGAATATATTTTTCTTTTCTTTTCCTTAAAAAAATGAAGGGAGGGGGGCTTGAATCCACCTCTGCTCAAAACATTCTTTATCCAGAATAGTCATAATCACGAAAAATGTACATGAGAAACCAGATAACATCCTAAAAACAAACAGCAGTCACT
>NW_022745982.1:1619462-1620484 GCF_011630105.1 Anneissia japonica
ACCCATACATCAGGAGCCGACTCGATGGAGTTTAATGTCATACCCAGGGAAGGGCACAGATCTGTTTTGAAAGGTGGAGGGGGAGGGCATTTTGTGAGTCGACACCCACCTCAACCCCACAATGGTTGGAGCTGAGGTGAGAAAATTTGAGGAAATAGTACCTCTAGATGGCCAGAAATGACACTTTTAGTAAAATTCATCATCATCACATCACCATTAGTCAAAAGGAAGCGCCAAAAAAAATTCTCATGATCTTTTATCAGCGATTTTTGACAACCATAGAGATCTTATTAATGTATGTGTGTATCCCATAGAAAACAAAGCTTAAAAACATTGTCTTTGAGTATGTACTTTACATAGGCCTACTTCAAAAACGTGATTTCACAACCACCTCAGCCCCACCATGGCTGGGGCTGAGGTGAGAAAATTTGAGGAAATAGTACCTCTCGAGATGGCCGGAAATGACACTTTTATATAGTAAAATTCATCATCATCACATTACCATTATAGTCAAAATGAAACGCCAACACATTTCTCATGATCTTTTATCAGGGATCTATTTAATATCCAGGACGACTTAGGCCTAATTATAGCTTACTAAGCTTTAACTATATATACTATATTATGATCAACAAATCACAACTTTTTTCGCATTTAGCACAATTTTCTTCACTTTTTATTGTTATTAATATTAATATTAATTATTACTATCGTCATCATCATCATTGTTATTATTATTATTATTATTACTATAAGTAGTAGTATTATCAAACAAACATTTAAAGAAACTTGCAAAAGGATAAAAACGAAATTGAACCACAGTATCGCATTTCTATCTTAAAAGACCTGGCCTGATATTTATGGATTTAAGATGCTTAGGCCTATGTGTTCTATTAGGCCTACGTATAACGGGTACTGATGCATATTTACATGTTTAGAAGTATTCATTTTGAGTGATCCCAGGAAAGAATTTGTATTGGCTCAAGAATAAGCTTTAAAATTTTAACACTGTGTACAAAAGG
>NW_022745982.1:1620574-1622235 GCF_011630105.1 Anneissia japonica
TATTTGACGTTTGCAGATATATGACCGTAAAGGCAGCCCCTAGAAAGTCTAGTCTAGGAATAATCATAGTGGTGATACAAGTACCACCATCAGATAGTCTGATTTCTTACTGCTGGTTCAGATGGCAATTCAAGTTGACAAAAAAAAAAAAAAGCAAACAATAGAAAAATAAAATGATATTTTCTAAAGCTCTGCCCAGACTATCAAGTTTTATTTGACAAGCACATGTGGCATGCCTAATATGCCTAAATATGGCACATCATGACTAAATATGGGCATTACAATACTTTATCTTTGTCAAATCTTCTTTGAATTTCCTCGGCATATTTCTACAACCTGCCGCTCAACAATCCATTTGCAGTTCCCCATCTATTGATACTTCCAAAAAGCTTGTTCACTTTGTTTTGTCCTCACGTCTTGACAATTGTAATGCACTTCTCTATGGCTTGTCACATAAACATCTTCATCACCTTCAGCTTGTCCAGAACACAGCTGCAAGAATTGTTACATTCACCAAGAAGCGAGAACCTGTATAAGCCCTGTTCGTAAAAAAAACTACATTGGCTTAAAATCAAGCAACGCATATTTTTTAAGATATTGCTTATAACATATAAGGCTCTCAGTGGTCTTGCCACTGCACCCCCTCCCCACAAAAAAAAAAAAATAACAATAATATTCTCCAATATAAATCTACTCCTCTCATCTATAAAAAAAAAAACAAAAAAAACTTTTATTGTTAATTAACAGGAGTAGGTATAGTGCACTTTGAGTAATGACATTGTCATATCACCTTTTAACATTGCATTCTGCCATGGATATTGGCGTTGTATAAATCCTTGTTGATTGATTGATTGATTGAAATTAAATTTGGTAGTCTGGACAGAGCTTTCGCGTGATGGCTTTTTTTTTTACTGAACTTCTTCTTCTGCTTCTACCAACAGTTTTAGTTTTATACTAAAGTGAATATATTTTGTAGAATCATTGGAGTTCTGACTTGTTGTTCATTGTTCTATGATACTTGTTAGAGTTATCATGGAGAAAATATATTTTCCCCATGGTGTTATTAACCGTACAGCTTCAATCTACCTGTTATTTACTACTCGTATTTGTGAAACTGTCAGAAGACATTTGCAACATGGGTTTACATATTGAATGTGGATTATTGTAGGTGGAGTTATGCTTCAAATTATATTCTGTCTAGCAAGTCTGTATAGAAAGCTCTTTCTAGTTCGAATGTATGTACTTGTGTTCGGCAGTAGATTCTGTTTTTTGGCTTCATATCGTTGTTCGGTATGGTCCTGTGTTTCTGACGGTCCAGAAGCACTGATTGTTTAGATTTGAGTCGTAAGTAAATACAATGATATGTTAATTCTTAGTATCGTGGCTAAGTCAGAACCTGACTATGTAAACCTTTTTGCAAAATTATTTCTGTATTTATTGATAAAGATTATAGATGCTGGAAATTGTGTTTATCCACTTTTTTTGTTAGTACTTATGATCATCATGTTTATTTTGTTATTCTATGAATAAAAAATTCTAAATAAAAGATGAAATGAAATGAAATTATTATATAATTGATACGCATATCGTTTCTTATTGTAGATGGACAACCTTGTTACTATGAGGACGAATGGTACAGGGATGGACAAATGGAACTATAT
>NW_022745982.1:1622322-1623459 GCF_011630105.1 Anneissia japonica
CGGAGATCTCGTCTTGTCATTTATTGCTGATATCATATTGATTTCTCTTTTTACGATGCATTAAAGACTAGTGTTTTAGGCATGCGCATGTAGGAATTAGATGCTTTAATCGGATTTGAATTCCCATGTGTGTAGATGTGTGTAACCTATGTGTGTGTGCGCATGGTGTGTATATGTGTACTATTATTTATATTCTGTGTAGTTCTCATATTATACCTCAAATTATCTCAATTATTCCATACTTATTTTTTTCAATACAGTGTCTGTAATGATGGCTTCTTTGATTGCTATAATAGATGTGGTAAGTGATACTCACATTTGTTACTAGATATAATAATAATAATAATAATATTAATAATAATAATAATAATATGTTAGACTTACATAGCGTTTCATGTCAACAAGGCCTCTAAGCTGTTTGCTTATTAAGTTATTCATATACAACTAAATAAGTTATATTTACTACAAACATTTTATGTGTACTCTGAAAATTATTACTTGATTTTAATTATATTTCTTTAGATTTTTAGTTGTAAATGACAGATTATCAATTAATAATGTAGACGATAAAATATTAATGATAATGATCATGATGTTGATGAGAATGACAAGGAGTTTCATGGTGCCGATACCAATGATGATGACAAGGATGACAATGAAAATAATAATAATGACGATAACAATGATATGATAATAATAAAAATATTCTTTCTTACTAATGATAATAATAATAATAATACACATTTTTAAAGCGCCTATTAAAGCAAACAAAACTGGCTTGTCACCGGCGCTGGAGGATGTTAGAAAGAAGTTGAACTATTTGAAGAGGAATGATTTAAGAGTAGATTTGAATAATTGCGGATCAGAAATTATACGTAATTGAGGAGGCAGAGAGTTCCAGAGTTTAGGAGCAGAGAAAGAAAAAGAGCGTTCACCGGTACGAATATGCTTGACTCGTGGAGTAACAAGTTTGAGGGTTTGAGAAGAACGAGTAAAACGGAAGAAACCTGTTTGTCTATAAGCGAACAGAGATAAATTGGGGCACGACCATGGATAGATTTTTGGGTGAGAAGAAGAATTTTAAAAATGATTCGCTTATCAACTGGAAGCCAGTGAAGAATGTTTAAAATTGGCGTA
>NW_022745982.1:1623551-1628630 GCF_011630105.1 Anneissia japonica
GCAAAAGTCAAGTTTGGATGAAATAAAAGCATGAACAAGAGAAGCAGCAGCAGAAGATGAAATGTAAGGTCTAATGGAACGGATACGGCGAAGATGAAAGTAACCCGATCGGCATACAGATGATATATTGTTGCTAAAGTCAAGATGTTTGTCAAATATGACCCCTAAGTTCCGAACCGAAGTAGAAGGATATATGTTAATACCATTACAATTTATGTTAATTTCAGGAACAGTGCGAGTACGATATTTGGAAGAAATAACAAGAAGTTCAGTTTTACTAGGGTTTAATTTAAGTTCTGTCTCTTATACACATCTAGATGTGTATAAGAGACAGTACTGTTCGGCGTGGTGCACGACCTGCTCAAGTTCGGAGGGAACGTGCCTTCGTCCAACATCCTCATGGAGACGTGCGACAGCGACTGCATAGTCACGCTGACCGCCATGCAATCGGACGCCCTCCTGGTTCGCAAGCGAAACGAGAGGATGTACCGAATAGGAAGAATAATTCTTTCAATAAGTTTAGATAAAAAAGGCAGCATAGAGACGGGTCGATAATTATTCAGTATGTTATGATCAAGATTGGGTTTTTTCAGGATCGGGACAACAACAGCATTTTTTAGAATGGAAGGGAACAAACATGATTCAAATACGTCATTAATTATTGCAACAAAGTATGGAATAAGATGTTGCAAACATGGTTTCAGTATGGAACTGGGCAAAGGATCAAGGATGCATGTTTTGAGTGAATTCATATCAATTACACCGATTACCTCATCAACAGATGTAGGATCAAACTTATCCATCAAAGGAAAGTTGCAATTGCAGGCAGAAAATAAATTAAAATTAACATTAATTGAAATTTCTTCAAAACCAAATTGAATATTATCATGATGATGAAAATGATGATATTGATAATGTGGGTGGGATGTGTATGAGGATAATGATAATGAAAATAATAGGTAGTTTTCGCCGCACAACGTTAACTTTAACGGTAACCGATGACGTCATGATTTATTCATCTTGCGTTGCAGAGTATGTTAATTTCAGGATTTTACGTGCTCGACGTACGTTAGTTACGGGTTTGCGCATGCGTATTTCGATTTGTTTACAAAATTTGGGTACTAACGTTAAAGTTAAGGTTAACGTCGTGAAGCGAAAACTACCTATTAATAACAATAATACTTACGGTATATAAAAATCATAACCCTTTTCATGATCTTGTTCATATTACTGTACTATTTAATTGTTAACTTACAAAAGTATTAATTATTAGGGAGCTTTCGACTTGCATGAGGCCGTGACTCAACTAGGCGAATTTATTCGTGCGAATCGAAGGCGTCGGCTCGGTTCCTTAGCTCTGATTGGTTGCATACATTTTTCGCTTCGCAAAAAGTAGAAACAGTTCCAACTACCAATTTCGCTGAAACTTTCGATTCGCGCGAATAAATTCACCAAGTGGAAAACCGGCTTGCGTGACGTCCTACCGCGTCGTGCAATCGAAAACGCCATAATAATTGCTATTTACAGCTGAGAAGCTCGGAGAGTGCCCAGAAGTTCTAGAATACAATTATATCTACGAGTGTGAGCTAGATGGTGATTGCCCTGGTGATGAGAAATGTTGCGATGGTTTATGCTCCGAACCAAAGCGAAGTTAGTATACATTTTGATAACACCGTTTTAATTAATGCCATCTGCATTACTTGTCTTTTATTTTATGACAATGAATGTAGAATATAGACCAAAATAATATATAATACGGAGTGATCAGTATTTTCAATGGAATTGATGAAATTCTCGTGGTTCCACGTAGGTATTCCTTGGTTATAGAATAGGTGACAGACATAAAAGTTCTGCAAGACATTTTGACTTTAATTGAGACATTGATATTTATTGGTACAAAAATTTCGGTAATACCTGCTACCTTCATCAGCGTATGAGTATTAATTAACCCGGAACCAAAAACAGATCGAGCAACAACATTAGGAAATGTTAATGATATGTACATAGCATTTAACAGACTAGAAACAAGTAAAAGATCTATATTTATTAATGGCCCATCTTATTGGAATGATCTTCAAACCACCTTAGGACCAAACAAAATGACATCCCTCCCAACTCTAAAAAAGAATATTAAGAAGATGATATTTGAAACATATTACAACTTAGTTAACAAATCATTTGTTGAATACCAGTCAGTGATTTTGGGGAGAGGTGGGCAGGGGCGGATCCAGGATTTGAAAGAGGGGTGTTCAAAAACCAAAAATACCCAAAATGAAAGGGGGTGAGGTCCTCCCCATGGAAAATTTCCCCCTTGAATCCGCCACTGTATGACTAACGCTCAGGTGACCTAGGGTTTTAAAACAAATACCGTAAATACTCGCGTATAATAGGACGAGGCTTAAAATAGCAAATTACGATCGAAAAATGGGGTCGTCTTATACGCACGACATTCAAATTTTAGTTTTTATATTCATGTTCGTTTTATGTGCGGATCGTCCGTAACACACGATCTTACTACTGTAATGAAGCAACTAAATGTTGTATGAATGAAAGCAATTTTAAATACGGGAAAATACGATTTTGATGGTGAAGATTTAAAAACTCATAAAATGATATTATTTGAAAGATTACCCTTGCATTTGGCTCCATTTATCCAGCTAGATGCAGTATCAGGACCACAAAAAATTAGGAATTCCGACCATGAAACAGGGAGTCGTCTTATATGCCAGACCTGGCCAGACATACATACAAATATCAACCAAAAATCTTGTAAAAGGGGGGGGGGGGTCGTCTTATACACAGGTCACCTTATAGGACATACGCAAGTGTTTACGGTATTGCTTATTACGTAACCCCTGCGGAAGTTCGGGTTGCAGTCACATAATCAACGGTTGGTTGTAACAATTAACTCGCAAGACTGCTCACGACTACTAGATTCTACAAGTGCGTGGTTGGCTGGGTTGTTTTGGTCAGAAAGGAGAAACTTTGTCTGTGAATTGATTCTCGAACGAGATAATGAATGCTCTGTAATGACTCAAGCTACTGTATGACCGTTTTTATATTTTTGATAAAACCAATTTCTTCTAATTTTAAATACGTTCTTCCCTTAATTTGTGATAATTCTTATCACGCAAGTGCTAAATGCGTGACACATTTATGATCTCGCATGTGCTTCTGCAAAATGTGTGTTTCATCCAAAATCACTTTGAAACCCCACACGATGCGTGACGGTTGGTAACTATGGCATAGATAACTGCCGGGCCCTAGGTAAAATTGGTAAAAATGCACCTGATCGGACCTAGAGACAGAGTCTTTAATAGGGTCTACTCAGGAGAAACTCTTAATGCTCATACATTCTTAGATTTTTAAAAACAGATACGGCATTTCAGAAATATCTAAAGAATATTTTGTTTAAAAAATTCAAGAATATTGAGAACAAACTATGGTCAAGTCATATACATGTTATTATTTAGGGCCTATTAGGAATTTCATGAATCTATGATATATAATAATATTGACAATATCAATGGAACATGTATAGGTGGAATTGTGTCCAACCCGTCGTGAAAATGTACAGAATACTCAGTGCGTGTGAAAACACTTGCAAAAATAGTGCTACTCGCTGCTTACTTTGGCTTGAATTCAACCCTGGCCATCAGGTGCAAGCTCGGTGATCTAGAGTTATGATGCCAGGCTAGTGATTTGGAGAACTGGAGAATGTGGGTTCGAGTCCCACTGGAGAACAACACGCACTGAGTATTCAGTACATTTTCATGACAAGTTGGGCAAAATTACACATATAAGCCCCCCTAATTGATTCTCCTGACACAATTACCATTCAATACTAGAACAGTCATCGACTTACTTGCAGTGAAGTGAATCTAAAATGTATTCATGAAGTTATGATGATCTGAAGTGTTTAAAATCGTACACAATAATGGTTGAACCAACTTTAAAATACCACAAATACAAATGTGCGTAACGATATTTTATTGCTTTAGAAATGGGATTTCAAAAAGTATATTAGTGCATCACGCACTGAGTATTCAATATATTTTCACGACAGGTTGTGCAAAATACATATAAGCCCCCTAATTGATTCTCCTGACACAAATCCAGGTATTGTCTATTCCATCACGATAATAACAATTACCATTCAATAATACAACAGTCATCGACCTACTTGCAGTGAAGTGAATCTAAAATGTATTCGTGAAGTTAGATGATCTGAAGTGTTAAAAAAAACGTACACAATAATAGTTAAACCAACTTTAAAATACCACAAACACAAATGTGCTTGACGATATTTTATTGCTTTAGAAATGTGATTTCAAAAAGAAATTAGTGCATCGTATACGTAAGGACTTGTTTCGTTTTTTTTTTTCCTTGCAGCGTTTGGGAAATTGGTAATAGGTAAATTGTAATAAATATAATCAATAATTATAACCTCTAAAACCTAATATTATTGAAGGGTGCTTTTAAGGTTTAAATAGGATTTTTTCAAGTTATATTTTTAGATCATTAGACCAGATTAGACCTATTGAACGAGCCCCCAATACTGCACTGCCCATACCTACGCCACTGGACCTGAGTAGTGGTTACATAACGTTTGCTATGCATATATCATGCGCTATAGAAGTGGAAGACCATAATGTCTAATAGGATTGTGCCTCTCTGGTATAATCAGTGTAAAAGTGTAAGGTATAGGATAGCATGGATTTAAACATTTTCCTAATAGTAATGTTCAAAATAAGTGTCTAGGAAAGTAAGTATGATTGTTGGAAAAAATGGTCAACATTTTATTTTGCTTTCTCACCCTGACCTTCGCCTGGGCGAAGTGGGCGAACGTCTGGATCCGCGTCTAGTTAGCATGAATTTTATAAGCCAGGACCCAGTAGTATTTTGTTACGTCTCTTCACAGAGCGGGATTCGTCCAAACCGCCTGAACCCTCCCCCCACTCGATCCGCCACTGGTGGGATTGCAGGTCTCCCCCTGTTGTGACCCCTTTAAAACCCCTTCGGATTTGGCCGATCTTCGTTTGCAGTGGTTGGAGCCCGGGACTGGGGATCACTGAGTAC
>NW_022745982.1:1628707-1647785 GCF_011630105.1 Anneissia japonica
TACATTGTAGCTGGATATCCTTGTACATACCTTGGAATGCAACTTCGGGATGGTGAATCATTCCACGAAACCTGTAAATTTTGGTAATTATTTTATTTTTATATTTCATTTCTTCTATTGACACATTCAGGCACAAAAATGCAATGAAAATAAAAGATCGGAATCCCAGGCCGGATGGGTTGGCTAAAGAGTCGAAGCTTATCGAGAGGCTTTCCATAATGTATTTCGATTCGAAAGAGAAAAACAAAATATAAAAAAAAAATGGAAATTAAATAACTTATAAAAATTTAAGAATCCAGATGAACCAACGTTTCTTGTTAGTGATCGACGTCACAAAACGCGACTTGTGCATAAACAGGCGCTTCGAGTGGTTAGATGATTTTAAAAAAAATCCTTGCGTTAAATTTAAATTTATTATTAAAAAGCATTGCAAGAATCGTTATTTTAAAAAATAATTTTAAAAATGCCAGAAAGAAATTTGTCAAAACTGGTACTTTACTTAGGGCCCCTACATCGCGTCATTGCTGTACAATGATTAGGGAGGCTAAATTCTCGACCTCATGTTATTTAAAAATTCATAACTCCATATGGCAAAAATGTTCTTAAAAGACTATTCTGCCCCACTATATGATTAAGAAAAATTGAAAGGTTTTTTTCGACCTCGAAATTCAAGATTGAAAGAAGAGCCTATCTAAATAGTGTATTATATAGGCCATAGTACTATTACGCTTCATAGTACTAGACTAAGCCTAACCTATTTTATACCTCCATGGCCTAACTAGTAGTAGTACTGTTTCAGTTACCGTATGACTTACGGATTTCTCTTATAATATATTACAAGTTATTTTGGAGATACCCATGGATTGGGACTTTAGCTAGAGGCTTGCCACTAACACCCGTTTACTATACGAATTTCAGTTGTCCTGTGTGCAAGTAAGAGGCCTAGGCCTTGTAGCCTACTGTTTCTAGAGCCGAACAATGTTGTACGCCTAGCTAAGGTGCTAAACTATTTTGGCCATGGTCAAACAAAAACTACATGTAATATAATAATTATTAACCCTATTGAAAATCAATTTCTTTTTGAATTTTTCTTTATAAATTTCAAACACGTGTTAACTAACAGATAGAACTATTTACTATCGATGAATAACAATATTTTCTATTTATTTTGTTCAATTTCCTGATATTTTTGCACTCGTCACCCTTGTCATTCATGCATGGCCCCAATATGACACTCCACAATACCTTCTCGGGTGATTGGGAGACCTTCTCGGGTGATTGGGAGATTCACTGTGATTCACTGGCAGACAGTCAGCTGGTTTTTGTATCTGTGACTCAAAGATTTTTTTCACCCTTTAGTGTTGTAGTTTTTGGTTGTTTTTTTCAGATTCAGGGCAGCGCTATTCCCTTTTCTTTTCAGCTTGTGGGTCATCTATTCTTGATTCTGAGACCCATCCATCCATGATTCTCTCAAGAAATTTATCTTATTGTTATCTATTTATTTATACATTTTATACTTCTGAATTGCACATACTACTGTTTTGTCTATCGGATCAACCAACACTAATTTAATTTTTACCGTGTTGTTAAAATGACCATAAAGTATTGTATCGTAATAACTATAACGTATTTTCAGCATCTGCAAAGCCGGAGAAGTACATTGCGACGAATCCTTGTGTGGTGAGTATGATCGTTTGTGTCATTAATATTAAATGCAGCCTTTTCGGAGTATTAACAACCTTATCAACTAAGCAATCTGAACTGCGTAAGGAATACGCACTTGCCCCCGAACCTAAAGTCGTTTCCGAAAATTTGAATTTGGTGTGAATGCAGGAATATGAATCTTAAGTTAAAGACGGGCACACACTATGAAGAATGCAACGCCACGACGTGTGCGCAACGGATCAGCTCAGACTAGGGGGATAAACCCGGCTCAACAGGTTTATCCACATGCCAGTCTGAACTTGGTGGCTTATCTCAAGCCGGGCTGTGTTCCTATAGTAATTAGGCCTGGCGTACTGCCACCGTGTTTAACTTTTCTAAGCTGGGCTTTAATTGCTGTGGGGGTCTTGCATTGACTTCTGGTAAAAAAAAATGACCAATCAGCATTCAATTACGTGTTCTGTGAGTGAGTGCACGTTTCTAGCGCAATGTTTCGAAGCTCGTTTCCTGGTTACGGTTCATTAATATGCAAATGCTTGCGCCTGGCTAATCTCGCTAGTTTGAAAGCCTGGCAAAGTTAAGCCGGGCTTAACCTTGAGCCGGGCTTAACGTAAGCCAAGCTTATCTCCAAGTCTGAACGTAGCCAAAAACTTCATATACTTGCAGTTTACTTAAATTCCTTTAATATTTTTTTATGTCATTGTTAATGCAGATGAAGTAAAACCTGGGACTTGCCCAGAGCGAAACGGTGGATTTGGAATTTGTGTTACCGAATGCAGATTTGATACGGAATGCCCAGGATTAGAGAAATGTTGCAGTAATGGATGTGGGGATGTCTGTCTTTTACCACAAGAACGTAATTTACACCATTTACATAATATACATAGTATAGGCCGGTACTGTAGTGATAATTAATGTTTATTGTGTTTAGTTGCTAGATTCAGTAAATTGGATCGATATGGCTTAGAATAGGCAGTTGGTGGTTAGCAATGAGAGAAAATAGAACATAAGATAAGTAAAATCTTATTTTTTGAAGGTTTGCATGCACAATAATAATATATTAAATGCGTGTGCTACGGTACACCACATAGTATCTATCTACTTGGTGACCGCAAGCATTTAATATAAGTTAAATCTTTTGAAATGATTTGGCAAAAATAAACAAAATGTAATCTTAACCCCAGTAAATGCAGATTTTTATTTTTAATTTATTTTTTTTGCAAGAACAACAATATACTACAAAAGTTAACTAAATGAGGTACACTGTAGAGAGTGGAGGGTTTAAATACACAATGCACCACAAATTTTTGTCACGTTTAAAAGCTAAGCGTGGCTGATACAGCATGTGCTTCTATAGAATCTTGACGTTTTGATGTGTTTTTGTAAGCTACTCTTACAAATGAAGAAACTTTGTAAGTTTATAAGGGTTTTATTATATTTATAAGGGTTCCCTATACTGCCCTTTTTTGGCACTGAGGTCTTACTCGTGGTCAAGATAAAAGAAGTGAGGAAAGTGAAAAAGGGAAAAATGTATTTACTCATAAATTACCACCTTAAAAGTAATTACTACCTATATATGTTAGTGTTATCTTTTACTTATTTTTGTATTTATTATTGGCCTATGCAATTTTCAAGATTCAAGGTTCCATTTATTATCATATACAAACACAAGTACAGTACTGTACATGAAATACTAAAATGTTATTGATAAATATTGAGTTAAAAAAAACAAAAAAAAAATAAATAAATAAAAAAAAACATTACAGCACATTCTAATAAAACGATTGTTCTACTGATTTGTTATTTCGTTTAGTTACTGTATATCTTTGAATTAAAATTGATGAGAATATTGTTTTTGCAACTTTTGTATGTTTAATTACTGTATTTTTATACCATTGCATACTTTAATTTATTTAAATTCTTTGGACTTTTCATATATAAGGGCCTACTCTTGGCAGTCAGACAATGATAATGAACAGTAAAAATAACATACATAATTTGTGTAGGTTCTATGGCATTTTAAGAAACTTTTTTCATTTAATATCTTTTCAGGTGACGTGTTATCCGTTGGGAGGATCCCGTTACTCTCAATTTCATTTTTTTTCTCTTGATAATGTGATTATCATTCTTTTCCTTTTTTATGAATATAGAAAGTAATCCATCATCCTGTTACTTCGAAGACGATTGGTATGCAGATGGTCAAATAATCAATTCTGGTTGCGGTAGCTGCTTTTGCACAAACGGATCAGTTGTCTGTAGAACCCCAATTTGCCCTCTAGCTGATTGTTATGACCCGGTGTATGTTAAATCTGAATGCTGCCCCGTTTGTAGTACGTAAACAAAATATATATTGTTATCCTTGTCCGTGATTCGTGAATTGCAAAAAACACATTTTACTGTACCGAGAATATTTATTAATGTATTTTCTCAAATTTATCTGAACATCACACCCATCCCAGATAGATTTCTGAATTTCTGAACAAATTATTATAAAATATATTATTTTTAAATTCTCCTTGCTTGTCATTGTTTTTTTTTTTTTTTAGGTTAGCGGTTTAGAGAGAATTCACTCTGGTGTCGTGCTTGTATTGTTCTCTCTTGGCATGCCACTAACCTGTCTTTTTTCTACTTCATTGTTTGTCTTTTTTAATGTTTTCTGTATATCCCGCATTTATAATAAATAGAAATAACTAAATAAAATGTCCTGGTGTTCTAGCCTGGATTACAACTTTAGATCTAAAAACATAAACATACAAATACGAACATTTTAAACCAAATTTTACAACAGAGAATGTTTTATATATTTCTACATTTCAGTTGAATATTACAGTCATCCCGGGGAATGTCCTAGTGTTCCTACTACTACTACTTATTCACCAACTTCATGTGATTTTCATTGTCGCGACGACTATCACTGTAATTCAACTGAAAGGTGCTGTTCTACAGGCTGTGGATCGATGTGCATGGTAGCAGTGGCATTAGGTATAAATTAAAAAAAAAATAACACGTCTGAACAGTTAATATGTACTGTTTGCCAAAAGTATAGACAATGTAGGAAAACTTCTGAATCACTATTTAAATTTTTGAATAGATAATTTTAAAAGATCATGTAAATTATTATTTTCAACCAGAAACAGATTAAAATTCGTTGAATTCTACTACAACAATCCTCCAATTGATGACTAGTGGTCAATTTCAACTCTATCTAGACTATTAACTTTTGTTTGACAATAAACTCTTGCATGCCCATTATAGCCATAGTGGCCGTATTCGACTGGTCGTTCTTCGTTAAACCACGCCCACCTGCGCAGTGGTAAAATCCTACTTAACGAAGATGACCATGCAGCCATTTTGACAAAACAAAATGGCTGCATAGTTACCGCGATACACGCTGCGTAATCAAGGCTGCTTCGGATTGTGGCAGTATGGGTTTTTCGTTAAAAAAATGTTTTCATCCAGTTTTTTAATTCTGTTATCCTACAGTTATTTTATGACTCCAATGTGGTTAAATATTATAATTTTTATTTTCTGAAATTTAATCTAAATTATATTAACGCAAATGTTGTTGCTAAACTGACCAATCGGTCATATTTTTTTGGTCACGTGCGTAACTTAACGATGATTAACGCATTCTGATTACGTTAATTTTCGTTGTCTACGATGTCTATTTTACGAACCAGTCGTATGAAAATAATACTCAACGAAAATTCGTACTCAACGAAATGAACCAGTCGACTAAGCCCAATGTGACTATATTTGGCCATGATGTGTCATCATGACCATGTTTTTGTCAAATAAAATTTGATAGTCTGGACAGGGCTTAAAGGTCTGCGCAGAGAAGCTGTTTTACGGTATTATTGACTAGATTTCTATAGTTTGTCCTCTTAATTGATAGTTTTATGTTTATATACGACCATCTTCAGAGTGATGACACTATTGTAAGCAAGCAGCGAAATCTTCCCCACCCCTTTCACATATTCCTCTTGGGCAATCACTAACCCCCTTCATCCGACGCTACGACAAAGTCCAACTAAAAATATTAATTATACCCGATTTGAACTACCGGTAACTTACTGTGGTTGTTAGTGTCCTTAATATAATTGGTCTAAAGCACACTGTGGCACCCTTAACTATAGATTTTTTTTTATTATGAACCCACAAAGGATTTTATTTCCGGACTGTGACTGATGGTCTCTCTTTGACCATTTGTCTCAACATTAGACGGCGGTCGCATTAATGAAGATAGGGTAGTATACCTCAGAAGAGATACACATTATACTAACAAAAACATGCATGAGAATATTTATAACATTCCATCGGTCTTCACATTTAATATTTAAAAATTTAAACCAGTAAAACCAGTAGGGCCTATGCTTACTTTTTTTGGTGTAATCAGTTCCGCTAACTACCAGCTGGAGAAGTAATAACAATCAAGCCTTTGTACTGACGATGCTAACTTTTATTTTAGTTAGGGAAACTGTTTATACCAAAATAGTAACCATACTGGTGTTGTTTAAAGGAAGTTGTTCAATGTAGGAGAATGTCCAAATGCATTGAACTAATGTGTGTATGAACGCAAAATGTGCAAGATGTATGTGCATACGTAGGCTATGCAGGTATTTTTGATGACTTATGAATGATTGAGTGTGCGTGTGCGTGCGTACTCAGTTATTGTTATTATTATCATCATCTTTATCATCATCTTTATCATCATCATCATCATCATCATCATCATCATCATTATTATTATTATTATTATTTTTATTATCATTATTATTATTACTATTATTATTATTATTATTACCATCATTATCATTATTATCATTATTTTAAATTATCGGCAGTTGCAAAAATAATGGGTGATCTATTTGGCGTTCATAGTAAAAACTAGAGCCGTCACTCCATAGAATACATACCTCCGCCCTGTGCATGAATACAGACCAACAGTAACGCAGGTTGCGTATGAAGCAGCATACCATAAGAAAATAATAAAATCGCCTTTCGTATTCATACATATTATTTTCTTGAGTGCTGCACCATACCCTCAAGAAATTAATGGAATCTCCCACGTTGTATTCAGGCCCACTGCTGTTTTAGTGCTAAAGGGCAAAAAATTGAATGATGTCTTTTTTCGATTATTTTGCACCATTCCACTAAACAGACAGCAGTGAATACATAATCTTCTTGGCGGATGTAATTATCTAAAAGATTAAGTTCTCTCCTTTAGATCACGAAGGAATGTGTCCCTTTTTGGCCAACGATGGTCTTGTATACACCCATGAAACAGAATGCCAGAGAGATGACCACTGTGCACCAAATGAAAAGTGTTGCTATGATTTATATGGAACAAAAGCCTGTTTGGAATCTATACCAGAAGGTGAAAAACTTATACCTTTTGAAGTTGGTTAGGGTTAGGGTTTTCATTTTCTCTGTTTATTGCTACAAAAATGTTGTTTAGTAAATCAGTTGCATAACATAACAATGTTAATATCATATTCATTGTGTTAATGTGCCATATGCTTATACGGTACACCACGTAGATAGTTTTGGAAAGTACTGTGGTCTTCGTTGAGAATGTCTCAATGTTTCGATTCAGTTGCTTCAGTCGTCATCCAGAGATAATAGGAAATTTTCGGAAGCTGACAAAAACGATAACCAATACGGTTAGGCCACGTAACATTTTTAGACAACCCTTCCCCTACAACATCATATCTGTCACAACGTAGGCGATTCATACCTTTTGCATGAAGCAAAGATAATATTCAGCTTGTACAACATTTTAGGCACGAATGACGATAATGATAATGACGTATTCGTTATCGTAAGGTTGCGAAATTTCCTTATTATTTATTCCGCTTAAATGTTAAGCTGTTTCATTTTTATATAATATTAGGCCTATTATGTCATTATTATTAATGTCATTGTTGAAAAATGGTTATTAAACGAGTTATACATTTTCCAGATTCAATAATTTGTGATGATGGACCATGTAAGAACGGCGGGACTTGTGAAGGTTCATTTAGGGAGCCGTGGATTTATCGGTGTCACTGCGCAGATGGCTACGCAGGAAGCAACTGCGAAGATCTAGTCGTTGGTGAGAAGTTTTTTTTGTCGACATTTTACAGCTGCAACCTATTAGAGGCCAGTACATAAATAACAATAGAACAAACAACAAAGTGCTGTAGTTCACAATGAATTCTACTTAGCCTCTTAGTGCATGTGTCTGATGTTGTGTAACAATACCATTTTTATAAATTTCAGTATATATTAAAATTATAACAACAACGACAACGAAAACAACAACAACAACAACAATAATAATAATAATAATAATAATAATAATAATAATAATAATAATAATAATAATAATAATAATAATAATATTATTATTATTATTATTATTATTATTATTATTGTTAATTTTGTTGTTGTTATGATTTTAATATATACTGAAATTTTAAAAAATGGTATTGTTACAACATTAGGCACGTTCACTAAGAGCATTATTATTAGACCACGGAGACCTGTATGTGCGCAGATCCAACCCCCAGGTACAGTCTTCATACAACTGACTGAAACGCCGCGTTTCCCCTTTAATACATTTTATAGTACACAATTTTCAACATATTACAGCGTAGAACCTTCCAATGTTGTCTAGGAATCATGAATAATAGGCCCTATCTATCTTTTTTTTTTGGAAATTGATTGTGGCATTTCTTAATGGCACGTATTAAAGTGTTTTTTTATGCATACTTATGTTGCTGCTCCAACTAGGTGGTGCTATCGTGACTACCTCCATGCTACTACTATCTGTGACCCCTTGTTTAAGGTTTAAGCACAGAAGTTAGGCAAGCCAAGCCATTACACTCTAAAGAAAACTCAACAGAAACCTAAGTATGCTGTTTAGTGCTTAACAGGTTTTTTTTTGGCTACAGCTCTACGATGTAGAAAAGGAGGTTCACCTATGTAAGTATATGTATTACAATGTTGCTCATGATATGTTTTAAACGTAGCTGTTTTTTCTTATAAAAGATCGTTGCCATGTGGCTGTCAACCCATGCTCGAATGGAGGAACTTGTACTGGTAACCCGGAATATCCATGTGAATGCGTATTGGGATTTACAGGCCCGTTTTGTGAAGGTAATACATTATTATTTATTATTATTATTTGTTATACATATTGATACATAGAATTAAATTATAATATCCACACTATCAAATTTTATGTGGCGAAGTTGTGATGTATATATATATATATATATATATGGGCATGATGATGTCATATTGAACTTATTGCACCACATATGTTAATGACTCAGACAGTAACACATATTAACTTTGTAAATATTATCTTTCAACTTCATGAAAATTTCTTTCTCTTAGAAAGTTGTGATGCAAGTATCTGTCAGAATGGAGGAGCCTGTACTGGTTATGATTATTATCCCTGTTATTGCGATTTCGGATTCGCTGGTTCTTTTTGTGAAAAAGGTAGGCCTGTACTGAATGATAATTAGTCTTCCTCAGTGTTTTAAACAAATATATATTCTATGTATAATGGTTGTATGCATATGTCCACGATATTGCTGATAATATATTATGTATTATTTTCTATTATTTTCTTTTTTTTAATTTTTTAATTTATTTATTTATATATTTGATTGCCATTGACGTTATGAGCAATAGCGCCCTCTAGTAAGCTATACTAGAAATTGCAAATTGCAAGTGGAGTGCTTGATCTGAGATAGGGTGTTCGCGTTACGCCATAAATTCGTTACCAAGTACGTTAATTTGTTCCTTATGTTCTAAAGACAGAATCGGACGCTTCTAATTGCCACGTGTAACTGTAAAGTCGCGCGGCGTACGCTATGTTCAGAGCGGTCAAGGGTCAAAAGTTTCCAATTTAGCAAGAGGCCGCTTTTCATACCTTATTACAGAACTTGCATGCGTAAATCGCGGAGAACGCTATCTTGTGTTTATAAGATCTTTGTAATACACCAAAGATCTTATAATTACAAGATTGCATTCTCTGCGATTTCCGCATGCAAAATTCTGTAATAACGCAATGTACGGCGCTCCCTTGTAAAAGTGATTAATTTTCATCTTTGACTTTGGGTCCGGACGTCGACAACCACCACTCCCCATAGATCCGCCAAGGAGTATCATTTAAATAATCATTCCATGAATCTCAGACTGAATGCTGAATACTGCATGTATTGCCATATATAACAGAATATTCTAAAGTATAATATTGAATATTGCTACGTCTTTAACTATACTTTTAGAAAGATTTTACAAATGAAATCAAGTTATCTTTTAAATAAAAAAGAACATGAGCCATGAGCCAATGATAATAATTTTGTTTATATGTTAAAGCAGGTTAAGATATGCATACTGGTAAAGAATATGGTAAAGTTGGATTATACAATACATGCTAAAATGTTGTGATGGATGAGTCACGTATTGGCTTACTTATTCCATTATATTATTTTGTATCAGCCACACTCACTAAAGTGGTACATTCCACTTACCTATTTGGCCCTACATACTAAATACTCTGCTGCTTCGTTCACTATATCGTAATTTGAATAATGAATTCCCACAGGTGTTGCTTTTGTAGCGTGACAAGTCCTCGTCCAATATTTTGTTGATTCATTTTATTGTAAAATAATATTTTACAATATTTTAATTGACATAATTAGGAACTCAAAATATGCCAATAATGGTACTAAGACATTTAAAAGAATGGTGCTACGATATATTTCTTCCAGAGCTGTGCACTCATCTGAAAAGTAAATCGTCACAAACATTTTGTCCTTACTCAAATTAGTATATGATGATGATGATGACTATTATTATTATTATTATTATTATTATTATTATTATTGTTATTATTATTATTATTATTATTATTATTATTATTGTTGTTGTTGTTATTGTTATTGCTATTATATTGTTATTGATATTTTATTGTTATTGTTATTGTTCCTATTAATACTGTTAATGCTATTTTTATTGTTATTGTTATTATTTATTCCCTATGCCTTTTCATCTAACTATAGGCCTATCTCTGTACTCACTTCCTTCGACATTGTTTTATTTGACTGACGTCATAACTATTTTTCATGTTCTCTCGCTAAAATTACTTAGATCTAATAACCTGACCATCGCTTCATTTATTTCATCTCTGTGATCTTTCTCCATCACGTCACGTAATTCTGGTTTCATTCCCTTTCACACTTTGTTTTTCCCGTTTTCCTTTGCCTTTAATACTTCCTCGGTCTCGATCCCGCAACATCCTCTCCTAACATTAGAAGGAGACGTCTTATATGTTAGTTAAGCGAAAAATAACCTCTTGTATATATTTATTATTGTTGTATTGTATTCAATGTCATTGTGTGCTTGGCGGATAATAGATCTTGATGGCTGATGAGGCAATAAAATTGACTTGAATTGCTTTCAGCTGTGTGTGACCCAAATCCTTGTCAAAACGGCGGTACTTGTACAGGAATTGATTGGTTACCATGTTTATGTACATATGGTTTTGGTGGATTTCATTGCGACGAAGGTAAGTAGGCCTAACAATTTTCTATATTAGCGGCTCCATACAACACAGACTTTCATTTTCCGTGCTTTTAAATCAAATGGTGTGTGGATACTAGAAATTTGCGGAATAAAGGGACCACCTATACGTAATTGCATTTTGCATATGATGTTATGTCTATGAAATGACTTTAAAGTTGAGACCCGTTGTTTGATAATCAGGGGCGAATCCAGAGATATCTGAAAAAAGGGAGGGGAAGGGGTCGGAAGGTGGAGCCGATCGAGATAGCACCACCCTAGGGGGTCCGGGGGCCTGCCCCCGCGAAATATGTGTTTTCTAGACGCCCGAAAATAACCCCTGAGGCGTTTTGGGCGATCACTTTTTAATTTTTCTTCCATTTTTTTTCAATCGTGCTATTTAATGCGATAACACGTCATGTGTTAGCACTAAACAAGGATCGCTTATTTCATGCCTGCTTTTTGTTGCTGACCGTTTAATCTTATGGTTAAAGGATCGTTACCAGCCGATTCTTTTCTTAATTGTTCGCATGTTTGCATATATTTTTGTTGATAGATGACACAGTTCTGATACCTTCGTCGAGGATGTTTTGTCTTGAAAATCTTAAAATTGTTATTAAATTTTGTCAGACTATGGTACGGTGATAAATCAAGACAAAAAAAAATATAGGTAATTGGTAAAACAAATACGATCAGGGTTGAGAATATTGTTATTGAGTCATGTGATTCATATGTATTTAGGATCCCCATAACTAGACTGGGAACTATATTAAGTCTGTCATTAACGTACACTTGAAAGAGAGAAAAAAGTCTATTCCCACATACATAATATTTATTCAACATAAAAAAGACATTACTTCTACAAATTATAAAATTAATATATTTTGTTCTGAATTTCGTTTTACAGACGACCCCTGCAGTTCGAGTCCATGCATGAACGGCGGCAGCTGTATACCAGGTGGCTTTGATTTCTTTAATTCTTCTACTTCTTCTACTGACGCTGGTGATTGGTACTGTTATTGCCTTCCAGGATATGGAGGCGATTTTTGCGAAACAGGTAGGTATACACCATTTTACCGAAATTTGAAATGAAAAATTCCGATAACCTGGCACCTACCACTGGGGGACTTTCAGAGGCCTAACATTTCACTCTTTTGTGGATTAAATCAACGATAAAACTAAATTATTTACGAGTACAAATATTTTAAAACGGAAATAACACGAAATGTTTACATTAAAAATAAGTCCAAGTCTTAAAAAGCTATTTCAATGTTTACATATACAGTAATTACAGTAATTAGCAAGATCGTATCTATTGTCTACTGCTGCTATAGCAAAGGTCTAGCAGCGCTATCCGCTGCACGGTGCATGCTCTATTTGTAACCATGGAGGTATTATTGTTATTATTATTTATTATTATCTCAATAATACCTCCATGTTGTATCTAGCGAGTTGCTCAGGCTAAGCCTCAGATGCGGCAAGCCCCCAGTGAGGTGCGAGATGTTGGCGGCGCTGTTTCAAAATAAATCCGATGAAATGGTCTATAATAATAATAAAAATAATAATAATAAAAATATCTCCACCAAATGTGCTCAAGGCACATAGACAATTAAACCAACAAGATCCAAATAATTCCCAGAAGAATTTTTAGCAAAATCCAAACCAATTATCCCATCGAGGCAATGTTGCTCCCCATATAAGTACAGGTATACGCAGATACCCAAAGGCAGTATGTTGAGCATCAGCACCTTCCACCCCAGGATAAGCCTGGGGCTCCATTACCGTGCACTGCAACAGGAGCTGCATTGCGTCGACAGACAAAAGTGGTATCATGTGTTTAGTCTTTTTTAAAATTTTTTCAAATATTTTTTTTGTGAGTAATATAAATTCAACAGAGAAACATCAAGGTAGTCTATACGCCTTGGTGAAAATCCAAATTAATTCCAGAAAAATTTCAAGCAGAATCCGCATACCAAATTATCCCATCGAGGAAGTGTTGCTCCCCATTTTAATGATATAAATTGAACAGAGAAACATCAAGGTTCTTTATACGCCTCAGTGAAGAGATGCAATTTTAAAGATCTAATGTGTTTGACCGAGCAAAGGAAAGTGTTCCAAAGACGTAGAGCAGCAATACTAAAATCTCGTTCCCCGTAAGAATGATATGACTAACCCCTCTCCCACCTAGCAGGGACGTAGCCAGGATTTTGAAAGGGGGGGAGCCGTTATGCGAGATACGTATGACCCTGGCGGGGTCCAGGGGGACGAACACCCCCCACCCCCCCGCTGTGAAGTAGCGCACTCTGGACGTTTTAAGGACTGTTTTGAGCTGAGGATAAAGTGAAAATTGTATTAGACACATCATAAATAATATTAGTAGGGCCAGCAATAATTATAATAAATCAACAGAATCCATGAATTCGAAAGAGAGGTGTCCCAGGGAGGGATTTTCACAGACTGAGGAACCATCCACCTCAGCCCCACCATGGTTGGGGCTGAGGTAAGAAAATTTATGATTAGGGCACTTCTAGATGGCCGGAAATTACACTTTCATACTTAAATTTGAATATATTTTCCTTTTTTTTTCCTCAAAAAAAAAAATTCTTATCTAAAATAGTCATAATCACAAAAAAGGGATGAAAAACCAGATCACATTCTAAAAACAAATTATGCCCCCTCTCCTTAGCTGTCACCAAGACACACTCTGAGCATGGAGAAAATAAGAGTCAGGTGCCGACTCGATGCAGTTTAATGTCACACCCAGAAGGGCACAGATCTGTTTTGTAAGGTTGAGGGGGAGGACATTTTGTGAGTCGGCACCTACCTCAGACTCACCATGCTTGGAGCTGAGGAGCGAAAATGTGAGGAAATAGTACCTCTAGATGGCCAGAAACAAAACTTTTAGTAAAAATCATTATCATCACCTGACCGTTACCGGTAGTCCAAATGAAGCGCCAAAAGTAAAATCTCATGGTCTTTTTCATAAAGGTTTTTCTGCAACCAAAAAGATCTTATTAATTTGTGTGATACATCATAGAAAACAAAGCTTAAAAACATTGTCTTTGAGTATGTTCTTTACATACTTCAAAACCGTGATTTCACAACCACCTCAGCCCCACCATTGTTGGGGCTGAGGTGAGAAAATTTGAGGAAATAGTACCTCTAGATGGCCGGAAATCACACTTTCACATAGTAAAATTCATTATCATCACATCACCATTACATAGTCAAAATGAAACGCCAACAAATTTCTCATGTACTTTATCAGAGATCTACTTGATATCCAGGACGACTTGACCTAACTATAATTTAATATATAAGCTTATAATTATCATCAACAAATCACAACTTTATTTTTCGCCTTTAGCACAATTTCCTTCACATTTTAATATTATTAATATTACTATCAATTATCATCATCATCATCATCATCATCATCATCACCATTATTATTATTATTATTATTATTATTATTATTATTATTATTAATAATAATAATAATAATAATAATATATTATTATTATTATTATTACTATTATTATTATTATTATTATTGCTAATAGTATAGTATTATTAAACAATAGGCCCTACTTTAAAAAAGCTTGCAAAAGGATAAAAACCAAACTGAGCCATACAGTATCACATTTCTGTATTACTTAAAAGACTTGGCATAGGATTTATGGATTTTTAAAAATTACGCTTAGACATGTGATATAATTATAGTAGGCCAGGCCTATGCAAAACGAGTTCAGATGCATTTTTACGTATTTTAGAAGCATTCATTTTGAGTGGTCCCAGGAAATCATTTGTATTGGCTCAGAAAAAAGCTTTAAAAATTTTACACTGTGTACTAAGGGGGGGAGTCACAGCTCCCACGGCTCCCCCCCCGGATACGTCCCTGCCAACTAGGTTTATTTCACCTAAGAGTCGTACGATTTCTACGAGTTAAAACTCGTGATCTTTGGAAAAGACCTATATGAGCTTATTACGTGTTAGCTACGAGTGAAGTACGACTTTATGGAGTTGGTTACGAGTTATGTACGAATTATGCCGAGCAGAGCACCGAGTTAACTACGAGATTATTAAGAGCGTAACAAGTTTGTACCGAATTAGATATGAGTTGGGTACAAGCCAACTCGGTGCGCTCGTACTTACTCGTACTCGTTTTTGGGTGCTCGCATCAAACTCGTAGATGACAAAACCGCCGACGAGTATCCAGAGTAGTGTACGAGCTACTGTAGGTAGGAGTACCCCGAGTACTCTACGAGCTACCTACGAGTTCTTCGAGTTTACTACGAGTTATCTACTCGTGGCGATAATTTTGAACATGTTCAAAATTAGCGCCACGAGTTCAGAGCTGCTACGAGTACGTAAGAGTCCACTCCGAGCTTTCCGAATCGTCCTACGAGTTTTTGCCGAGTTTGCTGAGTTAGCAACTCAGCATTCTCTTGTAACTCGTATGCTGAAAAAAACCCCTAGTGGGAGAGGGGCTAGGTGTAAAAATAGTTTGTCACAAGAGCGCAAGTTACGCCCAGGAATATAAGGCTGAATCATGTCGGCAACATAGTCTGGAGCCAAACCATTTAAACATTTAAAAACTATTAATGATATCTTAAAAACAATGCGGTGTTGTACCGGGAGCCAATGTAATGGATCTTTCCGGACTGGCAATAACATTTAACAACTGGCCAACCGGAGCAGGGCCAGGAATACGCGCGTGTCTAAAGCCGGCTTTCCACTAGGCGAATTTATTCGCGCGCATCGAAAGCGTCGGTTCATGCGCATGCGCGTTCACATCCCTATCGGAGTTTGCGAAGCGAAAAAATGCACATCCAAATCTTTGATTTTGATTCGCGCGAATAAATTTGCCTACTGGAAAACCAGCTTTACACGCGTCCGCACATGTGTTGTCCCACAACACGTGTGTGTTGTAACACTGTCGTTTTTTTGGGACCTATAAGGAGTTAGTTTTAGACATTTATAATACGTACGTTTGTAGTACTGATAATCTCCATTTTCTTTATACTGTTTCCTAGGCAGATCATAATAAAACAGATCACACACCTAGTTGTTTTAATGTTCACATGTTCTACTTCCATGTTACTACTATACATTCAAGCTTCATTTTGACTATATTTACCAGTATATTCCTCCAGAGCACTCTTTGCAATTCGAGTTAAAATAATACTTTGTTGAACTAAACTCTTTAATATTATCTCAATTGTTTAGATTTGTGTTCCCCGAATCCATGTCAGAATGGAGGTACTTGCTCAGGATATGAAACGCCACTATGTTACTGTCCATACGGCTATTCCGGAGACAATTGTGAAGAAGGTAGTTTTATCATAATTCGCCTTCAATAACACCTAATTTTTAAAAGCGTTATTACTCAATAGTATATTGACTCTGCATCCAGCCTAACATACCGATCAAGAATCTGAAAACATTGCCTTTTTGTGTTGTTTCTGCAGTGTGAACCAAACTTTAGGCTAAAGAAGAAACTCTGTGTCTGATGACAATGTGCTAATAGAAGTAGCAAAGATACTAGAAACACAAGATAGAGTTCTCCACAGAAAAATAGTGTTCCACCGAAATGTATGTGAGCACAAACAATGGGGCGCTGCGTACGGCTGGACCTAAAAAACTTCTGTCAAATTTTACATCACGGTGAACACCCGGGTGAATACATAACCTCTTTTGGCGGCCCGTTTGGTGGAGGTAGACATTGTTGCCACCCGTAAGATACAAACAAGTAGGCATAAATAAATCAAAAGAATAAAATAACAGACACAAAAGTGTAGAATCATATGATCGGACTGTGATATCTGGATTTACTTTGCAACAGAAGGGCGCCCCTGTACTATGTGTAAATATCTATATAGAAAACTGAAGGGCGGATTGGCGTAAAAGATGTGACGTATATCCGCCTCCATTTTTACTATGCGAGTGTTCTATGTATTTCTAGTATCTTTGGAGATAGTAGGGAGCTTTCGATGCACGACGACTGTAGGACGTAGAGCGAAATGGCATCAGTAAAAGTCGTCTGCGCATGCGAAAATGTAAAGGTGACCTCGTTGAGTAGATTCTGGAACGCAATTTGGCCAAATCTACATATGAAGAGAACGTAGGTATGACGGTCATGCATGAATGATAACGTTGTAGCGTCGCGTCGTCGCACAAATCCTAAGCTAGGCACAGAGAGGTCTTTACAATGCGCTATGTAAAATAACAATGGACCTTTCCGGACTGTCAATTAAACTTAACTGACCAATCAGACTACAGGAATACGTGCTCAATGGAAGGTCTATTATTAGAGTAACTTAAACGTGTTTTAAAGCAAACTGAACGCATAGGTCTACTCTAAGAATTGTAACTAATCATTTTGTTAAAAATAAATCGGTGAAACGTCCTCAATTGTTGTATACACCTGTACGCTTTATCCAATGTAAAGCGTATGCAACACTCGATTAACTCTTGCAAAGTGTACTACTACATTTGAAATATAACCCCCCTCTGTGCAGTTTGGTTTTTTCTATAAAATAATGCTTCCCAAATTGTAACATTTTTTTTAGCCGATATCTGTGTTTCGCAGCCGTGTATGAACGGCGGCTACTGTATTGGGGATGTTGATTCCAGCTATTTTAGTAGTTTCGATGGTCCTTGTCTTTGCAATATTGGATATGGAGGCGACTATTGTGATGACGGTACGTATAGCCCTACACATTGTTGTAATAATAGAAACAACTTAAAAATTCAGCGTCACAGTCTCCTGACTTATATTTCACAGTGAAGTTCCCCTGTAAACGAGAACACAAAATAATTATTTCATTTACAAAATCTTCTAAGGTCAATCACTTGCTTCTTTTTTTTTTAAATTATTCATCAAACATTTAAAGACTTATCAGACACTTAAGACGAATGAATAATGCACCTGAAATTATTTTTCTCAGTCTGACAAGAAAACATCACTTAAATAAAGGTTTGTGTTGAAAGTTTGTTATTTTTTAAAACTATAAACTTAGTTTGCCTCAGTGATTATTTGTAATACTTTCCTTGGAGTAGGACGGTTCTCTTGCAGCAGCTCGCATGACAACCTTTCTATTATTAAACTCCGTGTATAATACCAACCATGAATAGGTCTACTCGCTCTGGATCGACATCAGTCCCAAGTGAATTTGAAAGCTACGTAAGAAAAACTCTTACTGAGATATTGCAGGGTCAAGCAGATCTTGAAGAAAAATTAGGCAATATAATATCGGATAACGTTTCTGCTCTATCAAAATGCATTGATACCATCGAGATCTTTCCAATTAACATTTTGCTTTCTTTATATAACACCTTAATACAACCATATATTTTGTATTGCAATATAATTTGGGCAGGCGATTATCCTTCCAACCTCCACAGCCTAAATACGTTAATAAAAAAAGCTGTTCGTTTTAATACATTTTCTTCCCGCATCACTTCCTCCGAACCTCTTTTAAAAAAATTAAACATACTCAAATTAAATGATCTACACAAAATGCAAATTGCCTCTTATATTTTTCAGTTTTTTCATAACGAACTTCCACCAAACATGGCTAATCTTTTTAAAATCAAACCCTTATCCCACAAGTATAATTTACGTAATGTAAACCAACTTTGGTTACTTCATATTCCTTATGTTAAACTTAGGTTATCTGAACATTTTCTTTCCGTATCTGGACCACGTCTATGGAATGGTCTTGATGACAACTTTAAAAAATGTATATCTCTTCCAGTATTCCGTAAAAACCTTAAAAAGCATTACATATCAAAATATAATACAAACTAAGGTTTCTGTGATTTTTTACTCTTGTTATTTTGTATTTATTATATA
>NW_022745982.1:1648136-1655788 GCF_011630105.1 Anneissia japonica
TGGGGGGGTGGTGGCGAGTTTTTTGGGGGAATGTTCCCCACGCACCCTTAGATATGCCACTAATACCGTAGTACTAGTAGGTTTGGTTGCTGCTACTAAGTGCTTTTACAGTAGGATCTTTAGTTACATAAGTTGTATAGAATAATTACAAAAATAATGCTGGCAAGAGCCTTCAGTATATAGGATATCGCCGCCCAGCGCAAATCCCTTTCTATAAAATAAATCCCAAAAAATACGTTCATACTTTCCAACCACCAACCATCATCTACTTTAAATAAAAATACACTAAAACAAAAGTGTCATTTAGATCTCTGATCTGGGACGTTTTTTATTTTGCTTTGAATGTTCCATACATTCACACTAAAATTTAATTACTTACTACTAAAATTTTTCGAACGCCTTTTATTGTATCAGTTGTACACCTGCCAATTTCTTACATCGTCTGGCTTAACATACTGGAATGTTTTACTCTTATAGTCGACAAAAAAATACATGCCATGTATTCGTGTTGAAATGGAAATCTTATGCAAATAGAAATAAGGGGTTTTGGTTTTTAGCGTCACATGTTTAAATGTAAAGTTGAATTAAAAATCTTCCCAATCAATTCCAAAAAAAAGTGAAGTTAGTACATATAAAACGTTGTACACCTTTACTGTAATTGCAATAATTTAAATATTCATTATAGCTATTGTTTCTGCCTACGGTAAACATATTTATTAAAACATGACAAACAATTCTGGAAAGTGTCATTTTGATCCATTGATCCATTTTAGCGATATTTAGGTCTGAGACCAATGGCCCTCAAAATGCACACACCTGAATTTGGATCGTCACTAACACTTCATAATTTCTTCCTTGTAACTTGGGTAAACTTTCACGAAAGTTTCATTCAGATCAGTTGATTATTTTTTGAAATGTCTGTCTGAAAAGTTTTCTTTTGAATGTTCCTCATATCCACACCCTACTCATGACCCAAGGATGAGGTGATACCTAACACTTCCTCTAAATGGAAGTTAGAGGGAGTGTTAGGTGTAACCCAAGGATGAGGTGAATAAATTTTGGTGACAACCCCAACACTCCCTCTAACTTCCATTTAGATCTCTGCAGCCGTCTTTGAGATATTTTGAACACAACAAAGACACACGACCTTAGAACTTTAAATGACCCTCAAATTGAAATTGTCACCAACACTTAATAATTTCTTCCTTGTAACTTGATTAAACTTTCACGAATTTTTTATTCAGGTAAGTTGAAATGTTTTTGAAATATCTGGTGTAGAGTGTTTGTTCTTAAATCCCTTTCATTGGTCCTCACATCCACACCCTACTCCGTGTCGTCACCAAAATGTAATCATTTCTTTATTAGGGCGTACCTAACACTCCCCGTTATTTTCAATTCATTTCATTTCATATATTTTGTCTAATTTGAACACACAAAACAGTTTCAAACTCGGGAAGACAGAATAACCAAGAGTATATTAAAATACTGTCAAGTGGCTCTCCAAACCGAAAGAGAAACGGGAATAAAAAAGAAACATAAAATAGAAAAAATTACTCTAAAATTAATAAATTAAAATAAAAAAGCACAGAACAGACATTCTTATTTATTTACTTACTTTTTGTCATTTGTTTGTATCTTTAAGTGGGATAGGACCAGTTTAAGGTTGTTGAGAAACATATTATACTTATCATAGAGGGTAGAGAATCCCAAAGTCTAGGAAATACTGTAGATTAAAAACCGTATACTTAAAGCAATTAGTTCTAGCAAATGAGTGCTTGAACTTAAAGTTATCAGTATGGCGTGTATTAATTTTTAAAAAAATTATCTGTGCAGCCGTTTTTGAGATATTTTGAACACAAACACACACACACACACACACACCCACAAACTTACACTACTGAAAACTTATATCTCCTGGTGGAGATAATAATGTAGATGACCATGATGATGATCGTAAAGACGATAGTGATGACGAGCACAATGACGTTCTAGGAGTCTTAAAATGGGGAGGGGCAGCTAAGGGGGGTGCGAAGGTGTAGTGGAAGCTGTATGATAGTGAGGGGCGCACTAGCTCACATGTTGGTGATTTGAGGTTATTTTTAATACTTGAGCGTATTTTTTTTATCTTAGAATATTTTCAGAGGGAAGGATGGAACTGATGAAGGCGCAAGGACTTTTTTGGAGTGCGTTTGGTTACCACCCCTCCCCTCTTCTTCCTGCGTACCACCCTAGATACGTTACTGGATGAGGATGATAATATAGCATAACAAGAATCACAACGATGATGCTAATAATGAAGATGATTGTGATAATGATGGGGATGGTGATGATGATTATGGTAGTGGTAATGATGATGAAAATGAAAAGTAAAATATTCTATTAATAAAATAAAGAATATGTTAATGTGTTTCTCCTAGAGGATCAATATAGTTCGAATTGGACTTTTCCATTGAGTCCTTTGGAATATTCTGAGTCATGGGTTACTGGGTATTATTCATCGGCTACTACGGATTGGCCACCAATGGTCTCTAAACAGGATAGTACTTTTGATGAGGACCCGTGCAAATGTAACCCTTGTTTAAACGGTGGCACGTGTGAAAATATCGGCTACTACTACCCATACCTTCCGTTTTACTGTGAATGCCTTCCTGGCTTTGGTGGCACTACATGCGCAATAGGTAAGATTCAGAATTCATTTGTCTCCTCTGGAAAATTGTAACGGACACAATCGCTCACATCAAAACATAAACATTTACATTTCAAACACAATTGTAAATATCAATACTATAAGATATAATAATAAATGTAAAAGCTATCATATACATTAATATAGGTTTACATGAGTTGAATAATTATTTATGCACGAGTGGTTATTGTTATTAATTATTTCAGTTTGTAAGAAATCAGAAAACCTCCCCTGTTATCCTGACAAAATAGAGTGTGCAATTCATATTTTTTTTAAAAAATGATTATTTTTATAGCGATCATATGTTTTTGGCTTAATCTCAGGGTAATTAACATGAATAAAGCAGAAAATATGAAATGTCCGAAAATATCATCAAATTTGCTAAGCAGTCGTAAAATATCAAGAAACTATATCAAAGAAACGTGAAACGACAAAAATGATCTTATGTACTTTATTTTTGAAAACAGATATCACGTGTGATCATAACTTTTGTAGAAACGGAGGAACATGCGTGACGATGGAAGAATATGCCGTTAGTTACTGTTATTGTCCTGAGGATGTGACAGGAGACTTTTGTGAATACAGTAAGTTTTGCATTGAAGAAACAAGGCATGAACATCCTTGTGAAAGTGGGGCATACCTGTAGGCCTAAGCCGGACACTCACGTAATGTAAGACCCTCGCACGACAAATCCATCCCCGCTCCCTGTGAGCGCTAGACGACGTGACACCGTCTGCTGATTGTCGATGACAGTCTGAATGGATCGTCTTAAAAATGATCCGTTGTGCGTGCGTCGTGTCGTTGCGTTCTCCATAGAATCGCTTTGGCCATCGACAGTCGGGCGCAGTAAGTGCCCGGCGACTTATTTTTTTTTGATCGAGATGTACGGTATACCTAGTCAGTTTAATACCGAAGATGGTCAATGTGCTCTTTTGTAAATACTGTACCATTGACCTTCTTCACCAAGGGTTCCATTAAGAAAAATGTTTGTAATTGTAACGAAATCAATGATGCTATTTCATGTTTAATAAATATTTATAACTCCTAATTTCGTTGTCTGATGATAGCACCATGCAGCGGTAGACCATGTCTGAATGGTGGAACTTGTCGCCCCTTCCATGGTGATACCTACATCTGCACTTGCCCTCCAGGTACATCTGGGGATGACTGTCAATTCCATGATGAAGGTTAGTTAAAATTAATGTTTAATCTGCTAGTCAAAACTAATACTGAAAGCTTGTAATAATAATAATAATCCTGGATTCACCCACTGAATGGAGAACTCTTTCTAAACATTCATAGTGACATTGAGGCCCTAGGATAAAGCTTATTCGGGCTCTACTAATATGGGTGTTGGGTCTGGGCTAGAGCTCTGAGGTGGGGTAAAGCCTTGCCAACTTCATCGTTTTTGACGGTTTATGGGTGTGTTTTATGGTTTTTACACATTCTGCTCCAGAAGACTCCGCCCCCACACTGGCTAAGGCTTATATTGTGCTGGCTATTCTCAATCAGTAGACCCCCACCCTGGTTAAGGCTTATTTGAACCCTTAAATCCTAGGGGTTGGGTTCTGGACTGGGCTAGATCCCAAGGCGGGGTAAAATCTCGCCAACTTCAGCGATTTGACAGTTTACCGACCGTGGTCAAAAGCACTTCGTCTGCAAAGAACTGAATATTATATAATTATTATTTATGAATGTGTTTTTCCTGGTTTTTCCAGAAGCACCCGCCCCCTAATCAGCTTAGTTATTTGTATAATTTTTCCACGACATTTTTTATTTTTCAAATAGCTGTTTGTGCTGATTCACCTTGTAAGAATTATGGAAGCTGTATGGAATTCCAAAAAGCAGCCGATTGTTCGTGCGTTCCCGGTTTTACGGGAAAATTCTGTGAGATCGCTGGTACGAATTTTAATTACTTTTTATTCATCGTCATTTTCCTTGATTTTAGTGTGGTCGTAAGATGTATCTATGGCCATAGTTTATTATGCCAATGATGATTACCGGAATGAATGAATGAATGAATATGTTTTGTTGATAATGATGATAACTATCACGAATAGGATGATAACCTCGGCGATGATAATTATTAGGCCCAATAATGATGATTAATGATCATAATAAATATAATGATGATAATGGCCACCAATGACAAAGATGTTGATAAGGCATTTAAATGAGGATGATGATAATGCTGATAATAATGTTGTTTTGTTGCTGTGTTGGTGGTGATGCTAAAGATGTTGATATTGATGGTGATGCTAAAATGATGATGATGGTTAATTGTAGTGAAGGTTGTTTTGTTAGCAGACATACAGTAATCATATTTGATGTCGTCGACGATGATGACGATTACAATGATGCTGCGGATTAGTCGAATGACAATGATGGTAAGAATGATAATTATGAAGTAGAGGTTAATGGTGATAAATTTTATGACAATGACACCAAGCTTCTGTTTCAGTGACACATTAATTTAATTTGTTTCAGTCGAAAAGGCTCTGTGTCCCGACGGAACACCTCCAGATACCTGCTTATTTGACCCGTGTCACGTGGCTAGGTGTCCGAGGAACCCGAATGCTCGTTGCGCGTCTAACTACTGCGGATGCATCGCGGAATACTATGACGAAAATGGCAATATTGTCGACTGTCATAACTGCCCATTAGGAGACATGGTGACGTGCGTGATAGACCCTTGCACCGTCATGACCTGCGACAAATATCCAACAGCTGAGTGTCAAGTGAACTACTGCGGGGAATGCAAAGCAGAATTTTTCGATGACCAAGGGAATCAACTGAATTGCGAAAGTAGTGAATATACACCATATTTTTCTTTTTATTGATATTATTATTATTATTATTTCTCTTTATTGCATACAAAAGAACAAAAAAGAATACAGTATAGTTATACCGTACATACTCATACAAAGCTGTCAAAATTATGAATTTAAACAATTTATGAAAGAAATAAGAAAGTGATTGTCGTTAAAATTTATTGAAAACTAAAATTGACCAACATTTTATAAAAGAATATTAACGACACCTGAGAACATATTTTTTGTGGATGTCATAGGCTAAATAATTTCAACAAATTTGAAGATGGTGTGAATGATTTCCACGACGGTGACCGATGTCTCCGACGGGGATGGTTGCGATGTCCATGGCAGGAGGCGTAAGTGGGCGCAGTCGGGCATCACTCAAAATCTTTTGGAAGTGGTGCAGGGGACGATCCCAGGAAACTCTGACAAGGGGTTCTCAAAGGCTTATTCAATCGATTCTAGAGTGTACCAATAGGTAAAAAAAATCAGAGGGCCTATAATTTTGTTCTCTCCGACGAATTGTGTGTAGGGGCAGGAGTCATCCACTGGCGCCACCAGTATTATAAGTATTACTTAAATCGCATTATTTATTGTTCTACATATTTTAGCCACTTGCTTGTATAAGGGACAGAATTACAACGAACAGGATCAACGAGATCATGAAGATGCGTGCAACACTTGGTAAGCCAAAAATTCCAATATTAGACTTTATGGAATCATAGCAAAACTATGATATTAGAGGCCCTATGCAAATTTGCTAACTTTCCTACTTGCTAACTTTCCTACTTTGCTAACTCCTACTCGGTAAAGAGGTGTTTATCTTTACGCCCACAACGTAATAAAATAAAAATGCAATAATCGGAGTAAGTGGAACCAAGTTGATATCGTTCCGGCCTACGTTGTGATTTCCCAAATGTTGGTATACCTGTATACTTGACATTAAATTCTTTTGTAGGCCTTCTTAATTTTTCAGTGGGACTCAATTACAAACGATTTTAAATATTCCTAATTTCATTGTCTAATGTTCTGAATCATAATTCCAAGCATATTTATTTACAAACATATATTTAATTTCCAAAATTAGTACCTGTTTAAAAGATGGAATGTGGGCTTGTACAGAAAAAGCATGTCAAAAGTAAGTTTTGCTCATTTCTTCTATAATTTATGTTTATTTAATATTATAAAGTTACGCCTAACATTATATTTTGTCACATTCATGTTCTCGTGGGTTGGTATATATTACTTTATTTTAACAATATTCAACAATGGACCTTTCTGCAAATCCCGACTTCTCGAAAATATGTTGCTAAGGTCCCACAAAACGACAGCGTTAAAACATATGCGTCCTTAAATGTTCTCGTTAGACACGCGCGTATTCCTGGCTTGTTCTGATTGGTCAGTTGTTTGATTGACAGTCCGGAAAGGGCCATTACGAATCCTAATGGAATAGTCTTAAAGTTGATTCATTAATGCATTGTATGGTAGTCGAGTCCTACGTTATTATAAGATTAATACGTTGTTGAGTAATAATTACGGCATACTAACTAATTATTGCTGCCATGTGAGTGTATGTGCGGGTGTTGTGTTTAAGGGAGCGGGCCCGGGATTTATCAATTTTAGCGTAGTACAAACACAATGTCTATGGAATAATGATGATATAATTGTTGATAATAAGCCTACCATGTATATGAAACTTTCAAAAAAGGAATAGTTTTGGTTAATGATATAATTCATAGAAACGGTAGATTTTATACACTTAAAGAGTTGATTGACACTTACTCTGTCGATATATCATTTCTAGTGTATGAAGGAATTAAACAGGCAGTGAGGTCATATATGAGCAAGTATAATATAAGAAAATTCACAAGCGCCCAATGCTATCCAATTTACCCTAATAATATAATTCAATTACAAATTTCTAGAAAGGGATGCAATTTTTTTTACAATACTCTGCTTATTTCAAAATTTACTAAGTTGCCGTGTAATTCCAAGTGGGAAAAAATATTAGGCATTGAGTTTACTGACAAACAGTGGGAAGTGTGCAATCAAATGCATAGAGAGTACGGATCTGAAATGGTTGCAGTATAGAGTTATATATAATATATTACCAACGAGAAATTATCTCTATAGATTAAAGTACATTGATTCAC
>NW_022745982.1:1655936-1657440 GCF_011630105.1 Anneissia japonica
AATATAAAGAGAGAAATTGTTAGATACTATAATATTACAAGATATATATATTTTTCTGCCTGTAATCAAGAGAAATTCTTTTCATTTTGGTCTTCATTGCATGTTCTTTTTCAAAGCTTCAAATAAATAATGAATATTTAAATGTTTCAAGACATGGCCTTACCCTGGCTTCTGGTATATAAATAGTTCACCTAACGTAATGGTACAAGTTTTGAATATTAAATACAATATTATATTTTCACTAGTAAAAGAATTTATAAAAATGTTCAATGTTGTTATATGTATACTACTCTAAGTATTGAAAAGAAGGGCACTTATTTAATTGTTTTTGTTTATTTTCATTTTGAATGTAATGTATAATTAAATGAATAAAATGGTAAATAAAAAAAATAAAAAAATTAGCTTAGCAAATGTCTTAAGTCAAAAAAGTTAAGATGTCCCTAATAAGTATCTTAAGCTGATTACACAATCTTAGCAGAATCTTGGCTTAAAAATCGTCTTAGATGGTGCCAACGTACAATCGACTTTTTAATTTTAAGCAATTTTTAAGCTAAGCAATATGGATAAATTTGACTTAAGCAAAAAAAATTGACTTAAGACGAATTTAAGCTGAATTCTAGTTTGATAAATGTGGCCCCTGGAGTCCTGGTCTGTGTATGTTGTGTGTATTTCTTCTCCTCACTACACTATATGAAAGGATTGTTGCTTAGTTTTTGAAGTGGTGTAGGGTCGGGACAGTTACCTTGTGAATTCCGACACAAACGGGACAACATGCCTCTGAGTATAAGCGTATTCGGTGAACTCATGGTATCCACCATGACCTTCTGGAATATAATGTACCCTACCACAAATGTATGGATGTTGGTATGTATGCCTGCATGTACATCGATCATTTAAACCTATTTAAATTTTGTTTAATTATTTTTTTTATCATTTCCGCGAACAGCACCATTCTTCAGTTGGGCTTCAGTTTAGCATTCGATTTCGACCGTATCGAGAACAACCAAGAAGAATTTAAAAAGTAGGTGCATTTTCAATGGCTTTATCAACGTCACCTTAATATTCCGGTAATTGTAAATTGTCTCTCCATGTCGTCATTCTTTGTCAAACATGTTTGGTCATTCAATACATTTCAATACATCCAAAGCCCTGTTTAGACCATCAATTTTTTTTATTTGACAACAGTTTTTTTTTTGTCAAAGATAGTTTGATTATATAGACAGAGCTTAATTTGGTTATTTACAGTGACATTAAAGACACGTTGGCATCAAGATTTGGAATCCCAAAAGAAAATATCAAAGACATACAGGTAAAAGAATAATATACTTTTTGATTTCTACTCCTACTTGTATATTTCTTTTTATTCGTGACCACAAATTCTCTGATAATCCGTGGGATAACATATTATATACTCAATGAACCGTTCTGATAAGCCCCATCCCTTGCGTATGTTGCTATTAGAGACCCAATTTTCTTTTGGGGTTTGTTTTACTGTTTTAATATA
>NW_022745983.1:0-1189 GCF_011630105.1 Anneissia japonica
CATTCAAAAAGCGGGAACCCAGATATTAAAAGGAATATGCCCGAATATATTATAAGATATACAATACACTACGGCACATTTTGTTTTATAGCCTATAATATTATTGATGATGGCGCTTAGAGACATTGTTTATTTGCGTTTATATATCTACATATCATTATTATTATTATTATTATTATTATTATTACTACTACTACATTAAGCTGTTATTCTGTAGGTTGTATATCTTATACTGTAGTACAGTGTGTACGCGTTCCTCTCTATATATCTACTGTCACGGAAATACGCCTTCATGTTTAGACAACTTGTTTTCATGAAAACAAATTTATCATTTCCATGTTGTTGTCGACTGTGAGAAACAGGTAAATTCCTATGGGGCCGGCTCGAAAGCGTCTAGAATGATTTGAATTTAGGCCTGTCTTTAGTACAGTGTTGTGTTTAAGAATTTTTTGTGTCATCAGACGGCAAGATAACACTCTTCTGTTCGGTACCCCAAACGGTCTTGTTTCAGATGTGATGGCGAGCGATCGGGGTCATTGCCCGCATAATAAGTTGTAGCGTCAAAAATCATTCCAGCCAATTAGCAATTTGTCAGTCAAATGAAGAATCGTTGAGATAAAACATCCGTTGTCAATGTTTATTAATATGTTGACGTTTGATTTTTTTAAAAAAAGGGGGAATTGATGTTAATAAAGGTAAAATTTTTAAAAATCGTGTTTTTTATATAAAGATCCCCCGAAACCCTCCCCTTACAAGATAAACTGACCAAGGAAATTCTTGCGCAGTTTTGAAACTGCGCAAGAAATCTGTACTTTGAGCAGGCCTAAATTTACATACCGTTTTTAATATCCTTGATACGACTTTCTCACTAAAATTGAAGGCCTACGGCTACACTATTTAGTCCCTGTAAATTACAAATTTTATAACCATTGATTTTAGATTGACACCTCGAAGAAAAGAACGTACTGTTATAAAAACCGAAGTAGAAAAGTATAAAACGAATATCAGATCGAAAATTCCGAATAGTGTCCCGTAATGAGTTTTGCTTGGGTAAGTTTGTCTGTAATATTGATATAAGGCAGATCTAACAACCATAACTTTATGTGGTTCTTTTAAATGAACGCTTGGATTGTTTCTTTAATACTTAAAGGTGTTTTCTTGATTTTGCAAGTTGCAGTATAAGTATGCA
>NW_022745984.1:0-2288 GCF_011630105.1 Anneissia japonica
TAACATTTAATTCTTTGTCTGTAAGTATTCTTAAAAAGTATGTATCAGAATGGTATAAATCAGAGTGGCCTAACAAATTAACTCAAAAAAACCTCATTGCATAATTATTCAAAACTTCAACCTTCTTCCAAATTACAAACATACTTACTGGACAAAACTAATTTCTATGGGGCAAGCTTAAAATTAAAGTTACGATCTAACACGCTACCCCTTGATTGTAAATCTTATAAATGGTCCAATGACGTCTCAGATGTTTGCACTCTTTGTGACAGTGGAGAAATAGAAGATGTAAAGCATTTCTTATACAAATATATGGCATTCGACGACATTAGAAATAAAGAATTAACAAATTTAAAAAATAACCTTACTCTCTGTGACCTTTTTGATACATGGACTTTTTTTCAACATCAATTATTGATGATAAATTATTGAATATTTTAGGAGCAGACTCCGTCTTTGTTTGTGACGATTCTGCTTTTATTCTTGAAATCACTGTAAAAAAATATACAATAAATGCCTGGGAGAGACGCTCAGAATTAAAAAAGACTGAGTTAACTGGAAAACGGTTATATATCGAAATGTATTGTTGCTTTGAATTAGTATTTTTATATTTTTAAATGTGTTTGTATATATATATATATATATATATATATATATATATATATATTTGTGTGTGTGTGTGTGTATGTATGTATATATATATATGTATATATATATATATATATATATATATATGTATATGTGTGTATATATACATATATATATATTTTTTATTTATTTATATTTTTTATGTTGGTGCTTCATCTTGTTTTACAAGACTTTTGTAATTTTAGTTAGTTCACCTCTGTTTTTTTTTCAATTTAAATTCTACATTATGATTCAGTTCCTTTAGTTTACAATCTCAAATTGTATTGGTAAAACTTTTGAGTTAAGCTGTAGGCTTTATTTAAATTCCTGGTCAATTGTGTTTTTTCTTTACATGATTTTGTTGTTGTTTTATTTGTTAGTGTATTCTAGTTGTTATTTTTATCCGACCGCACCACACGAGTTGTGTGTGCCACCGTTCTAAAGGCGAAGTGTCAATAAATAAATAAATAAATAAATAAATAAATATGTTGAAGCTGACCTATCCCCCGCCGGACACCATTACGGTATTTCTATTAAATGTTGTAGGAGAAAACATACAAAAAATAATTTGTATACCAGTTGATTGCTCTAATGCCTGACTTCATCGAAACAACATTACAACTCGCTGTAGCTTAATAGTGCATATCGAGATTGCAGCTCACTAAAAATAATTCAAGCTACGTGACTCGGATAAATATAACATAAGTGGGCCTGAATGTTACAATAATTTAAGACAAAAAAAAATCGCCAACAACGCCCGGCTGAGGGCAGCAAACCAAAAAATCGACAAGCTTTTATTTTCAATTTATTTCATGAGCTTTAGTATTTCATAAAATTATTCAAATACCAAACATGGTACGTTACTAACAATCAAAACATTAATACAGACTAAATTAGATAACATCATCAATATTTTGAATAATTTGTAAAACAAGTTAGTAAGTCCAACTTAATAATAATAATAATAATAATAATAATAATAATAATAATATTATTATTATTATTATCATTATTATTGTTATTGTTATTATTATTATTATTATTATTATTATTATTATTATTATTATTATTATTATTATTTATAGAGCACATAACGCTTAAAGCCTCTATGCGCCAGACCTTTGCTTTGACTTCCCATATGAACTATACATATTCCTTAAAGGACTTTAAGCAGTACAGAAACCTACATTTTTAATACTCCGATACTATCACAAATTTTAAAGACATGACAAACGTTCCATTTTAGTGTATGCTTGAATTGACGACGGTACCCCTCATTAAAAAGACATCCTTACAAAGAAAAATCATTATTGTTAATACGACATCGTTCGCCTGTTTGATTAAAACTATATTACGTCGGACTACTAATGCGTGTCTACTGGTGTTAGCTCCCTTTAATGGAATTAATTTCCATTTGCCTCAGGACTAGAAGAAACTCAAGGTTAGAAAAAAAAAAAGAAGAGAAACAAAGCATTTTTCTTCTAGTTAACAGTCAAATGTAATGTTTGGTAATTATGATGATTACTTTTCGGTCCCAGTTTATCATATGGGGCATGGTTCAAAGCTTATTTTTGACACATGACTCGAAAAAAAAACCCCCAAGTTCACTCCCTAAACTATATTGGAGACTTAGTTTATATTAGTATACTGGGCGTCTAAGA
>NW_022745985.1:0-646 GCF_011630105.1 Anneissia japonica
TTCGGTACTTCTTCGGCCGAAAAGGTAGTACTTAAATCGGCTTAATTACGATGATAATAAAAAAAAAAAAACCAAGGATTTTTGAACAAGCAGCAATGATTTATAAAAAGATGCAATGTTGCACTTTGCTGTTAAATTATATAACTAAATTTCCAGAAAGCTACATGAAGTATCAGTCAAAGGTAGCTTAAATTATAATTAAAAATAAAAATTGAGTCCTCCAATAAAAGCGAAAACTTGTCCAAGGAGTCCTGTGCTATGCAAACATGCCCAATTGTGCTTTACAAATCAATTAATTGTGCAACTAAATATTTTAAAGATAAAAATATATTTTAAAGATATAGGCCTAATTGTATTATAATATATTGATTGTTTTAATACATATATTAAATCAAAACGTTTAAATGTTTTACAAATTACAAATCAAAATTTCAATGAATAATAATAATAATAATAATAATAATAATAATAATAATAATAATAATAAATAATAATAATAATAATACAGTAATATTGACAATATTATAACTCACTAATATTATAAATAGAAGTGTGGAGAATGCTGCTATTTTACTTACAATGCCTAGCTTCTTGATTATGAATGATTAGGCATATTATGTTGTACAAAAATTTCTCTCAATGCAAT
>NW_022745986.1:0-673 GCF_011630105.1 Anneissia japonica
ATTTAAATTGCATATATTTTCTGTCATTTCTTATCTAAATCCTATTCATTGTTTAAAAAGTTCATGAGCGTAAACCAATTCATTCCCAGACGCGTGTCCTGTAAAGTTTGTCAACCACAGCTATGCGCTCCTTTGATGTTAACCGAATGTTGCTATTAACGATGACAGCGGTCTAATGTCGTCTCTGTAAGACGGTCTAAATTTAGATCGGCATGTCACTGGTAAGAGACCAGTGACTGGTGCTCCTTTAATAGTTTATCTTATTGGCAATCTTTTTTATGGGAGGGGGGTTGAGGGGCGGCGTTTTTTTTCCCACCATCTTCAGTACCATATTGTACAGTACACATCATACGGGAAAAAAATCCGTCATCGACTTCTGTCTTAAATTGTTGAACCTCTGTTTGGCAGCTTCATCTCGCCATTTCCTCACTTGCATTAGGGGAATATAATCCACATCCCCTTATCTTCCAGCCACATCAGCAGCGTTAAAAGCTGCTGATGCGTTGACTCTTGGGAGGTGACTAACTTCTTGTCCATCATCAGATGAATCGTGATCCTGCGATGTTTCCACACCACTGATGATTTGATCATCCGTTAGCCACTGATAAAAAAAAAAATTATATTTTGACTTAACTTTTAACATTGTCACTTTTTGCACAAAAGTGCTTATCTC
>NW_022745987.1:0-2801 GCF_011630105.1 Anneissia japonica
GGTCTCAGAGTCGTGAGCGCGTCTCGAACACCTCTTTGTACTCGATGTTCGTTGGAGATCGCGGACACGTCCGCCTACTCGACGTCGGTCGGCGGGTCGCGGTCACGAGCGTGCAGTCAACGTACGTCCGTGTACTCCACGTCGGTCTATTCAACCTGCCTTGGAGAGTCGCGAACACCTCCGTGTACTCGACGTTCGTTGGAGATCGCGGACACGTCCGCGTACTCCACGTCCGACGGAGATCGCGGACGCGTCCGCGTACTCGGCGTTCTTTGGATATTCACGAACGTGACAGTGTACTCGACGTCCGTCGGAGATTCGCGGACGCGTCCGTGTACTCGACATCCGTCGGAGATCCGCGGACGCGTCCGTGTACTCGACGTCCGTCGGAGATTCGCAGACTCGTCCGTGTACTCAACGACCGTCGGCTGTTCGCGGAGTCGTAGGTGTACTCGACGTACGTCGTCGGGACGCGGACACAATTTCTTTTCAATTTCCAAAAAAAATTTTTCGAAGTCTAATTAGAGACGTGTACTCAACATCAGTCGAGGTTCGTGGACACTCGACGTCCGTCGTCGAGTCGCACACTCGTCGGTGTACTCGACGTCCGTTGGCGGGTCGCCGAGACGTTGGTGTACTCGACGTCCTTCGTCGAGACGCGGACACATTTTTTCCGATTTTCAATTTTTCTGATTTTTTTCTAAATCCAGCTTTTGAAAATTTGTCTAAATCCAAAAAATTTGAAAGTTCAGAAATGTCGAAATTTTTTCCAAGTCTAGCTTTCAGAAATTTTTTTTAAGTCCAGCTTTCATAAATTTTTCTAAGTCCAGAGAGGCCAAACCTGTGAACCGGACGGAGGACACGGTCACGAGTTGTGCGTACTCCATCGGTGTACCCGAGAGGTCGGTCTATATTCTTTGGCGGGTTGCGGATACGTCCGTGTACTCGACGTCCTTTGGAGAATCGCGGACAAGCCCGTATACTCCAAGTCCTTCGGTGAGTAGCGAACACCTCCGTGTACTCGACATTCGTTGTTGATCGAGGACGCGAGTGTGTACTCGACATCCATCCGTGTACTCCAAGTTAGTCTACTCGACGTTCGTCCGTCTATTCCACTTCCGTCTACTCGACATCTGTCCGTGTACGAAATCTGCGTACTCGAGGTCGGTCGGCGAGTCGCAGACGCGAGTGAGTACTCGACCGACCGTGTGTACTCGACATCACAGAAGATACGACAGCCAGAAAAGTCGAAAATTTTGTCTAAGTCCAGCTTTTAGAAAATATTTTATAAGTCCAGATTTTTCTAAAAATTCGTGTACTCCACGTCCGTCTACTCGACGTCCGTCCGTGTACTCCACGTCCGCGCACTCGACGTCCGTGTACACGAGGTCGGTCGGCGGGTCGCGGACGCCAGTGTACTCGACATCCGTCCGTGTACTCGAGGTCTGTCGGCGAGTCGCGGACGCGAGTGTACTCGACATCAGTCCGTGTACTCGAGGTTTGTCAGCGAGTCGCGGACGCAGGTGTGTACTCGACATCCGTCCGTGTACTCCACGTCCGCGTATTCGACGTCCGCCTACTCGTTGTCTGCGTACTCGACGTCCGCGTACACGAGGTCGGTCGGCGGGTCGCGGACGCGAGTGTGTACTCGACGTCCGTCCGTGTACTCCACGTCCGCGTACTCGACGTCCGTCGTCGGGTCGTGGTCACAAATTATTTCCAGTTTCAGAAAATTTTTTTCAAATTTGAAATAGTCCATGTACTCGACGTCCGTCTACTCGACGTCCGCGTACTCGATGTCCTCGTACACGAGGTCGGTCGGCGGGTCGCGGACACAAATTATTTCCAGTTTCAAAAAATTGTTTTCAAATTTGAAATAGCCCATGTACTCGACGTCCGTCTACTCGACGTCCGCGTACTCGACGTCCGCGTACACGAGGTCGGTCGGAAGGTCGCCGACGCGAGTGTGTACTCGAAATCCGTCCGTCTACTCCACGTCCGTCTACTTGAAGTCGGTCCGTGTACTCCAAATCCGCGTATTCGAGATCCGTCGTCGGGTCGCGGACTAAAATTATTTCAAGTTTAAGAAAATTTTTCCAAATTTGAAATAGAGAAATGAAATTTGAAACGACGTACGCGACGAAGGTAGTCGAGTCGAGGACACGTCGGTGTACTCGACATCCGTCCGCGTACTCCACGTCCATCCGTGTACTCAACGACCGTCTACTCGACGGCCGCGTCCTCGAGGTCGGTCGGCGGGTCGCGGACGCGAGTGTGTACTATACATCCGTCCGTCTCCTCCACGTCCGTGTACTCGACGTCCGCGTACTGGAGGTCGGTCAGTGGATCGAAGACGCGAGTGTGTACTCGACTTCCGTCCGTCTACTCCACGTCCGTCTACTTCACGTTCGTCTACTTCACGTCCGTCTACTCCACGTCCGCGTACTCTAGGTCGGTCGGCGAGTCGCGGACACGATTGTGTACTCGACATCCGTCCGTGTACTCCACGTCCGTCTACTGGACGTCCGCGTACTCGAGGTTGGTCGGCGGGACGCGGACGCGAGTTTGTACTCGACATTCGTCCGTGTACTTGACGTCCTTCCGTGTACTCCACTTCCGTCTACTCGACGTCCGTCCGTGTACTCCACGTCCGTCTACTCGACGTCCGCGTACTCCACGTTCGTCGTCAGGCCGCGGACACAAATTATTTCCAGTTTCAGAAAAAAAAATTAGTTAGAAAAAGTTGAAATAGAGACGTTCGTCTGAGAATCGAGGACGCGTCCGCGTATTCGTCGTCGGTA
>NW_022745988.1:0-164 GCF_011630105.1 Anneissia japonica
CCCAAAAAAAAAAATTGTGGTAGAAAGCAGTTTTGCACTGTGTTTGACTATATCCATTTTGGCTAGAGTCAACCATGTTAAAGAATGAGTAACAAAAGCTCCCTCCCCTCTCGCAAAAAAAAAAAAAAAAAAAAAAAAAATTGTGGAAGAAAGCAGTTTAGCAC
>NW_022745988.1:210-1016 GCF_011630105.1 Anneissia japonica
CCAAAAAAAATTAATTGTGGTAGAAAGCAGTTTAGCACTGTGTTTGACTTTATTCATTTTGGCTAGAGTCAAGCATGTTAAAGAATGAGTAACAAAATCCCCCCTCCCCTCTCCCAAAAAAATTAATTGTGGTTAAAAGCAGTTTAGCACTGTGTTTGACTATATACATTTTGGCTAGAGTCAAGCATGTTAAAGAATGAGTAACAAAATCCCCCTCCCCTCTCCCAAAAATGTAATAAATAAATAATTGTGGTAGAAAGCAGTTTAGCACTGTGTTTGACTATATCCATTTTGGCTAGAGTCAACCATGTTAAAGAATGAGTAATAAAATCTCCCTCCCCTCTCCCAAATTAAAAAAAAATGGTGCTGAAAAGCAGTTTAGCACTGTGTTTGACTTATCTTGGCTAGAGTCTTGGCAGTGATACGTTGGTAAAAAGAAAACATATTTTTAACGCTCTGTAACCTCTGTGTGACGCGCGCACACATTATATTCGCGCACCTTGGTCATGGTCCTGCATTTATATAGTGCATACTACACAATATCTCTATAGGCCTTTATATCCAGTGTCAAAGACAAGAATTAACGAAAGCAAACAGACTAAAAACAAAGACAAAACCTATTAGAATTGTGAGAAAAAAATGTGATTTTAGAAAGGATTTAGAAAGACAAGAGGTAGAAAACACCTTACAAATTTAGAGAATTTATTCCACAACTTTGATGCAGCAACAGAGAAGGATTTTTCACCATAGGTTTTCAACCGACCAGAAGGAAAATCTACAATGATTCAACCACATCATGTGGATTT
>NW_022745989.1:0-1717 GCF_011630105.1 Anneissia japonica
ACACAGACTTTTTCAAACATATCAGCTTTTTAGCATTATTTAGACCCATAAAACACAAAAATCCTCTTGCTCTGGGGGTTTCGCCGACCCCACCGGGACTTCGACCGTGAACTCACTCCAAGAAAACTCCCCCTTGAAAGAACCTGGCTATGGGCCTGAGCCCCCAATGTTTCTTTCTTTGATATACTTCAAGAATCTTTTGATAACATTATAAGATATTTATTTATGTATAAAACTTAATTTAGCTGATTTTAATAAATATTTCTTTTAAGTGCATTGTATCATAACAATCATTTTTATCAGCTAAAGTGTGCAATAGATAAAATATAAGAAACAACAATGATAATGTAATACTCCAACAAGACGTGGCTATCATTTATAACCTGAGATTGGTGAACAAGATGGAACTCAATTCCAATTTATGCAAAACAATATGAATTATCAGGTAAAATACATTTGTTGACGTCATTTCAATTATTATTTGCGTATATCGTCCTAAAGTTTATGACAACAATGTGTCCGTGTAAATATGTCATACATTTTATTTATGTAGAAAAAAAAGAAAACATGTTTTCTTACGAGGAAAGAGGGTGGTCTATGTTATTAAACATGTCAATTAATAGTTTTATTAATTGATCTACATTTTATTCATACAGACGTAAATAATCATTAAATTTAATATATTATAATTCATGTCTGCAAATATTCGGTAGGCATACGAAGTACGGTAGCGAGGTTGATCAGATCTAGAAGTACAGACGCCACGTCGTAACTTGTCAATGCATAGACCTGGAGTTGCTATTATTACGAATCCCATTAATTTTCATTTCTTGGAAATGACTTTAATTGAATGATGATACGTTGTGCAGAAGACTGTCACGGATGAGTGAGTTGTAAGTGAATTGTCGGCGCAGTTTTCAAAAAATAAGTACAGTATATTTCGACTAGTCATTATTATTCATTATGGATATTTTTTTTTCAAAGTGTCCAGTCTGTCATGAGTCAATAAAGGTAAAAAGTAAAATTCAGAATTACATTCATTTTATTTGTTTCCATTTGAAACAATTCAATACAAACATGGCATGATAGTAATGCTTAAAAAGTGAAAATCAAGTGAAGAAGAAAAGCTTATTATGTTGGCTCCTCAGATAAAAGGCAATAGTAAAAAAAAAAAATAAGAAAACAAGTCGAACATCGTACGAGACCTAAATATGGTGTTATTCATACATTAAGTATACAATTTTAAATAGCTCATTTTAAAAACTTTCCATAATTAATTATGTATAACCTTCGATTGAAAATTCAAAGGAAAATTATTATTACTATTATTATTATTATTATTATTATTATTATTATTATTATTATTATTATTATTATTATTATTATTATTATTAAGAAGTACAATGACAGTTGGAATACAATATAATAATAATAATAATAATAAAATTAATAATAATAATAATAATAACAGTAACAAACAATAATAATAATAATAATAATAATAGCAACAACAACAATAATAATAATAATAAAACAAATAATAATAATAATAATAAATGGATGTAAACAATATCTAGTTAAAAAGATAAGTCCCCAGCGATAGCGTGTGCCTATTCACTATGTACTGCCGTGCTGTATTATGTTTAAAATATCCATAGGATTCGGTTATCAGGAAATACGTGGTGTTGTTTTTTATGACTTTTGTACAATGATAAGG
>NW_022745989.1:2318-3984 GCF_011630105.1 Anneissia japonica
CTGCCTTGCTAACCAATTATTATTATTATTATTATTATTATTATTGTTGTTGTTGTTGTTGTTGTTGTTTATTATTATTATTATTATTATTATTAAAAAGCATTTGTTTGCTGGTGATTTTAATCGTATGAAGATTACCAACATTCTCAATGGCAACGACATATTGACATTTTGGCATGAGCGATCATGTCTGTGTTGTATGGAAGCCAAAATTCAGATCTGTGCGTAACATTACAAAAAAAAAAAAATTGTTGTTCGTCCATTCTATAAATCCAGAATTTGCGAATTTGGTCAGTGGATAGCCTCACAATCATGGATCGAGGTGACCAATAGTTCTACTCCACAAGGAAAAATGGATGACCTTTACTTTATTTTGGACAATGCAATCGATAAGTACTTTCCTACTAAGAATATAAGAATTCATTGTAAGCCGCGGGTAACAAACTATATTAGAAAGCTTCTTGCCGATAGGCAGACTGCATTTTAGTAATGGCGATTATTCGCAATTTTATGCAGAGATCCGAAAAGCTAAAATTAATTACTACTAGAATAAAATGTTTGTGTCACCAAACACCAGGAAAATGGAACAAACGAAACAAGGATTTTAAATCTTCCAACGTAGCCGGAATTTAAACATTAATGTACCAAGGATCTCATCTCTGGGTCACTTTAGTATAGCTAATGAAATTAATAAACAATTCGCAAATGTTAATGCTGATATCCCTTCCCTTGACTATTATACTCTGCCTGCATTTTTGCTAAAATTCCAGTATCGAAAGCCCATGAATGGGAGGTATACCATAAATTAAAATCCACCCATCCAAAGAAAGCAGGGCGGGGGGTGGGGTGCTGATAGTATACCATCCCTAATTCTGGAAGGGTTTGCTCTCGAGTTAAGTAAACCCTTAACCGATAATGTTTTAAATTGTTCAATCTTTTAGTGAAGCAAAGCTCCCCACTCAATGGAAATCAGCTGTGAATTTTCCCATCCCCAAGTCCATCCACTAAAAATAGCAAAGCTAAGGCCAATTTCCTTAACTCCTGCATTTGCAAGTTGCAGAACAGTTTATTTGTGAGTGGGTAGTTTCTGACATCAAACATAATTTAGATGATAGACGGACGGCTGTCTTCACGGACTTGCTCTAAAGCCTTTGATCGTATTAAACATAATACCTTAATAAGGTTGATATTGGAGTCCGTGGTTCAATTGTCCCTTATATATGTCGGTTCCTCAGCTGCAGAGAACAATGTGTTAAGTTTGCCAAAAGCTTTTCCTTGACTACTCATTCCGCTGATCTTCTGCCGGCGACACGTTTTAAATGTCATGGCAGAGCGCTGTGTAATTGTAATAACATAATATCTCAGTTACCAATTAAAACAGTTAGGTACGCCAATAGTCCCATACCATATTTTATCCGTCTGCTCAATGCATAAAACTCGGTGAAGGCTATCGTAGTGTTTTCTATTTTTCTCACTTTTTCATTTTGTTTGTGCTTATAAAATTACACGCAATTTGGCCATTGGCCACGAGTAATTGTTTTTTACCCGATGGTTTTGAATAAAAGTATTCGGAATGAATGAATATTAAAGAAGTACAAAAGCGAATAATATTCTTGGGAACGTGACTACTTTTATAGCATCGATTTCAAATTAGTCACATTCTCAA
>NW_022745990.1:0-995 GCF_011630105.1 Anneissia japonica
AGATTTATTTTGTAATATATACATGTACAATACACATACAATGAAATTCGGTCTGGTTCCCTAACAAAAAAACAAACATAAAATACGAAAATTCAAACTACTGAAGTAACTTGTTCCATGTCCTAATGGCGGAGGGATAGAAACTACGTAGAGATCTATCCCTCCCGGTCACTAGTGATTGATATCGGCGACCAATCCGCATCAGAGTGAACAAATGGTTGGCCGGGTGATTTCTGTCCCCAGCAGCAATCGTCATTGCCTTTTTAACCATATGGTCATGATAGATTACATCTACCGAAGGCTGCTCGATTCCAATGATGAGGGATTCAGGCTTAACTACACGATTTAGGTCCTTCTCCTTCTCCGTGGTGTAGCCATACCAGATAATAACAGAAAGAGTTAGAACGCTCTCTATTACGGACTTATAGAATTGACCCATCACGGGGGTACTAATCCCGAAGGACCTCAATCTACGTAGAAAATAAAGTCCCTGTTGTGCCTTTTTCACACACTGATGAACGTTCCCCCCCTCCCCCCATTTGAAGTCATTTGTGATATATGTACCCAAAATTTGAAGGAATTAACTATTTCAACAGTAGAATTCTGGATAATTAGTGGTTCTTTTATATCTTGTTTTTTCCGAAAGTCAACAAATATTTCCTTAGTTTTTGCAACATTTAGTTTAAGATTGTTGTAATTACACTACTCAATTAGTTGTTCAACTTGTGCGTGATAATTATGCTCATCATTGTTCTGAATAAGGCCGTCACGGTAGTAGGCCTATCATCAGCAAATTTAACGAAAAGGCAATCTCTGAGAAGGAGGTACTAAAATCATGTGTGTAAAGAGAGTAAAGGATTGGCGAGAGTACACATCTTTGGGGAGCCCCTGTGTTTATTATTATCGTATTAGGAATTAATGAACCTATTTTAACTACCTGGGGTCTCCCTAGCAAAAAATCCAATATCAGTCACAAAGCGACCCATCGATACCAA
>NW_022745991.1:0-647 GCF_011630105.1 Anneissia japonica
GGGAAAAAACCAATCTGATATAGCACACAGACACAATATTCAAAATCAACTAGACAAAGACAAAACCTAAACATCCCGGGGTAGCAATCAAAATCTAATTCCACAGCCCTCGTGCCCAAAACGCGGCACCCTGGCACCAAAGGTGATTTAAATAATTACTGTATTTAAGAAAGTTAGCCCCTGAGCAATTCATTCAAAGTAAGATTAATCTTGGAGTTAAACAGAGCATTAACTTTGACAAAGATACCGGACTGTAAACACTATTGTTAGTTCTATTCATGAAGCAATACACAGATTTATGCAAATCAGCTGATGTTAACTCGATTGACCCGTTCAAAACCAAACTTGAAGGCATCATTGAGGAAAATCAGTTGACCAGAGATAAAATTTTTAACGCCGATGAGACAGGTCTTTGGTGGCGGCTAATGCCTAATCGTTCGTTGGTTTTACGAAACGAAAAAAATGCGTAAAACTTTAAAAAATCAAAGGACAAGGTAACATCATGAGCTGTGCCAATGCCTCAGGGACGTGCAAATTGCCTCTCTTATTCATCCACAAATCGAAGCGACCAAGATGCTATACAAATGAAGACATGTCTCGCTTGCCGGTTACATATGAGGCATGTTGTGGCAAAATGGTTAAGTTGT
>NW_022745993.1:0-918 GCF_011630105.1 Anneissia japonica
AGAATCTACCGCGGTCGTCCTTTCACAGAACAGGTCCACGGACGTCGACAGTCTCGCTTCCTGGCTGACGAGAACTTTCACCGAGTTGCTCACCACGCCGTTTGAACCGGAACAAGCGTAGAGACCTTCGTCGCGCGCGGTTACGTTTCGCAAACGAAGAGAATGAATCAACCCGCACTCTTCGGCCAACGTTTTTTCCTCTCGAGCCGGGTTGGGCATAATCCAAGTAATGATTACGGGTTGGACCAAGTTTAACGAACTGCCATCCGCGACGGAGCGCGCGTCCGTTGCGATGATGACACCTTTCGCATTGCTCCACCTACGACACGGATCGTCCGGCAGGATGCAACAGATCGACTTTTCCGAAAACTTTCATTTTTCTCGGTCCGTTTCTATTCCCCGATCGCTGTACAACGCAACGACCGCCATATCATTCGACGCACAAGGTACCATCGTTGCGAGAATCTCCTTCGGGAGAGGGCCCTTTACGCCGAAGCACACCCTGTACCAGAAACCGGGCGTCGCTTTGTTGATCACCCACGATGCTCGGAAGTTTCGGGATCCCTCGGATAAAGCGGTCGTCGTCGGATCGATCACGAACGAATCCGCAACCACAATGCGAGCGTTCCGGTGACTCGTCTTCCAGATTCTGGAAGCGGAAAAGTAATCGTTGGAATAGCACGAGTATATTCCGGAAGCGTCGAGGTCGACTCCGACCACCTTCAGCATGCTGGTCGTCAGGTCTTCGGTGACGTGAACGGTCGCGAAACCCACTCTCTTAGTCGGCAACTGCCAACGGACGTCCAAGGCCTTTTTCTTGCCGTGGTAGCATCTCAGCTCGAACGTCGAGTAAGGTCTGACGACCAGGAAGTTCCTGTCTATCTGGAGGACAGAGCCTTCCCCGAAACAAAGGATCGT
>NW_022745994.1:0-506 GCF_011630105.1 Anneissia japonica
AGTTCGCGTGTTAAGCTGGTTTTTCACTAAGCGAATTTATTCGCGCGAATCAAAGAGTCGGCTCGTTTCCTGAGCTCTGATTGGTTGCGCATTTTTTCGCTTCTCAAAAACTCCGAAAGGAATGTGAATGCGCATGTGCATAAGCCGACGCTTTGGATTCGCGTGAATAAATTCGCCTAGTAGAAAACCAGATTTACGGACGATCCGCACATAAGACGAACATCCGCACATAAGACGAACATGGATATAAAAATCTAAAATCTGAATGTCGTGCGTATAAGACGACCCCTTTTTTTTCGATCGTAGTTTGCTATTTTAAGCCTCGTTTGTACGTGAGTATAGGCCTATACGGTATTTGTTTTAAAACCCTAGGTCACCTGAGCGTTAAAGGATTCCCCATACAATGGCGGATTCAAGGGGGAAATTTTCCATGGAGAGGACCCCCGGACCACCTTTCATTTTGGGTATTTTTGGAAACGTTTTGAACCCCCCTCTTCCAAATCATG
>NW_022745995.1:0-1107 GCF_011630105.1 Anneissia japonica
GGGGAGATACATTTTAAAGTTAGGAGACAGATTGTCAGTAAGAAAATGTGACAACAATCCTTGAAAAAATTGTTTTAATTGGTAATTTATTGTAATTTTAGGTTTTAATTACATTTTAATTAAAACCTAAAATTACAATAAATTTTAGGTTTAGGTTTTAATTACATTTTAATTGTTAATAAATAAATATTTTCAGTGAATTGATTAATCAATTTGTATATACTAGACATATTTATCAATTTTTTTTTACTTTATTAATATATTACCTCTACAATATTGTTGTAATCATTGCCTGCATTTGAGACCTTTTTTAAATTTTTTATATTTTGATTTGTAATTTATTGCAGTTTAAGATTATAACATTTTTTAATAATTATCTTATCTCCTTTTAATTATCAATTTTTCCAATAACTAATCTCTAAATAAATTATTTAATCCATTTGTATATATGGTAATATCACATTTTTATAAATTTATATTTATGTATTGTATTTTTGCATTCTTATGTAGGCATAAAGTGCCTTTAAACATGAATATTCATGAAAAGGGCGCTATATAAATTTGGTAAATAAATGAATAAACAACAATCGACAAATAAATCAAAATAATAATAAAAAACAATCAGTATTGGTCCAAGAAAAGTAAAATAATAAATACTGGAAATTGAATGAATTTTTAAACAGAATAAAAGAGAGTAATATAAAAATGAAACAAAAGAATATCTAAAATATTAATGCAGTTGTCTTGTAAGGAATGCAGTAAGCACATGGATCTAGATTTTAATGTCACAATCTATTGTTGCATTTTTTATTGGCTCACATTTAATTGATTCATTCTTCAAAGTTTCTATTTCTTGGTCAACAATTTTTTAAGTATATTTGTTTATTGACACCTAATCTGAAGAAAAAGTAGTGAAAATCAAAATTATCAATATTAGTAATAATGTATATTCATCTGCGTAAGAATTGCAATGCTAACAAAATTTAAACAGTGGAAAGTAATGACAAAGATAAATAAATATTTTTCGATTTGGTTTGACATTATATATTCAGACATCTATGAAACAAAAAAAAAAATCTTAAAAGATCAAATAAAGTTATCCCTTCA
>NW_022745996.1:0-563 GCF_011630105.1 Anneissia japonica
CAAACGTTATTTTATTTACAACATCTAATAATAAAAAATTGCGTTATTCGAAAATAAATATTGTCCATGCGATTCTGTCATCGCATGCCGTAGCTCGTTTTTATGTCCTGCACCATCGTTCGGCCGCTGGCGATCGATTCGTAGACGTCCTTCAGTTCACGAATGCGTATCTTTCGTTCGCTCGAAAACACATCTCGTTGAATACGTCCGTCGATGCTCTTGCAAGCTCGATCGAGGTGAAACAGGACGTCGTGTTCCAAATCTTTCAGTCCCATTTTGTTCAGCTTTTCGTTCAGCCAGCACAGATCGGTCCTGAACCTTCGTATGGATCTTTTCACATCTTCCAGCTGGGAAACGGAAAAGTAATATAAACAAAAATAATAAGTTAGTTTCTATAGGCTATCGTCTCAGGCGCAGAGGGTGACGGGAGATATAAGAATGTCTTTACTCACCTCTTTGTGAACGGAAACGATGTCTGCAGGCAGGTTTCTTTTGCCTTCGTCCTTCTCTGATCTCGGTGACTTCTCGGATCCTGAGCGACGGTCGGCAACCTTTCGATCGAA
>NW_022745996.1:607-805 GCF_011630105.1 Anneissia japonica
TCGGGAAGAATGCTGCGACTTCGGTTGATCCCGTAACGGTTGTTTCTGCGCCGGTTCGGTCTTCGGCGGTTGTTCATGCGGCGGTTTGAAATCTGGCGGTCGATCGTGTTATCGTTGTACCAAGAGTACATCCCGATCATCTTCTACGAAACGAATTCGAATGGCTTAATTTCCCTTGGAGTAACTTAAATAAGGTGT
>NW_022745997.1:0-787 GCF_011630105.1 Anneissia japonica
GGAAATTTCTAAGGAAGTGGAAAAATCTGTATTAAAGATGGTTAGAAAAGGTTCCATCGATCCCAAAATTGGACCCCATCTCATCCAGGTCGATCCGGCACCAGGACGTTTCTATGTCCTACCCAAAATCCACAAAGCAGGCCATCCTGGCAGACTCATTATTTCGGGCAACGGTACTGCTACAGAAAAAATCTCTGAATATGTGGATGACTTATTGAGACCATATGTTGTTGCTCTCCCCTCGTACATTCAGGACTCCACGGACTTTATCCGCAAAATTAACCAAATTTCAACTTTACCTAATAATACTGTTCTGGCTACACTTGATGTTTCGTCATTATATACTAATATCCCTCATGAAGAAGGTGTTAATGCGTGCATTTCAAATTACAAGCAAATTCGGGGCAAAACTCCATCTAAATCACATCTCCGTGAACTTATCATGCTGATTCTGACCAATAATAACTTTGTTTTCGGCGACGGTCATTACCTTCAAATTCATGGCACAACAATGGGCACCAAAATGGCTCCATCTTTTGCTAACTTATTTATGGGACAATTTGAGGCCAATTTCCTGTCCCTACAGCCCAAGAAACCAGATGTTTGGTTTCGTTACATTGATGATATCTTCATGATCTGGACCCATGGTGAAGATAGTTTGGATACGTTCCTATTGAACATTAATTCGGCTCATCCCACAATCAAATTCATTGCTAACAAACCCACAAGCAGTGTAGATTTTTTGGACATCACCGTGACCATGGAAAATGGTGCACTTAAAACTGAT
>NW_022745998.1:0-2285 GCF_011630105.1 Anneissia japonica
ATATGAAATAATAAACTTTTATAACCAATTACAGTATATTGCAACCATTGATATAATATAGATTTGTATATAACCAAATACAGTACTTTAGTTGACTTTTCACAAAAAAATAGAGAAAGGTTTTGCAAAGTCAACATTTTTTATATGTACGCTTTCAGGGGGGGGGCTACCGAAAAAGAGTACTGTTTGTACACTTGCGAAAAATGTTGACGACCCCTTAACACGGCAGATATTCGAATAGTTTCATTTGGTTTGCTTATACAGTAACAAGGTAGTTTGTTGTAACTCGTAAAGATTTAAAGGTCTCTGGGCTTCAAAAACCAGAACCTTCGAACATTTGAAATAACAAATATGACAATTCAAATAAAATTGAACATAAACCTGCTGCACTGAGTATTTTGATAGCCTGGCGCTCCTATTTTCCCTCTCATTACCTTCATGTAAACTACAGGTTAATGAGAGCTTATGTTGTTGATATAATTAGGCAAATGTTCGGTTATTCCTAGTTTGTTATTCCTCCGTAGAATAACAGAACAACACTTTCGTGTGTCGTACAGCGTTTTAGATAGATTACCAGTTAAACTTAAATAACCCTAATGCATCCATCGGTATCACAGATCCTTTAATGTAGAGTATGTATATTTTTGAACATTATATATTTTAGTATACTTGATTTTTTAATTATTTATCATGAAATTGATAAACTTTCAAGAATTTAAATCTTTGTTAAATTAGCAAGGATTATGAAACATTAAACCCTTGTCAGTAGAAAATTTACAGTTCAGATTAGTACTGTCTGCCGAATCAAACTCTGTTGAACTCCGATGACAGGCCTTATATACTGTATGTTGTTGGAATATTCATTCGTTCGCCTGATCAAAGTCAACAGTATAATCCATATTGGAATATAAAAATATTTTTTTTAAGGTAAAAATTACTTTTTTAATCGTATGAGAAAAGCCCTTGCTTTTTTAGTGACTGAACCTAGAACCCTGGTTAAAAAGCAGAGCACTATTAGTAATACCAACATGTCACATAAAATTATTATTATTTTATATAAAATATTTTTCAAATGTGCTGTAAACTTTTATAATCTACAGGTACCGTACATTTGCATTTTACTTGATATAAAATTGACCTGCAGAAATATTTGTTTCTCACAAATTATGTCAAATTTTTAATATTTATAGTTTTTCTGCTACAAAATTAAAACACTTAATTTAGAATATTAATCGTTATTACTTTTGTACTAAATTATTATACTGTACACGATTGGAGAAAATGTTTTTACTGTATGTTACGTTTTATACTGAAATGCTTCTAGTGAATTTTTATTGCGATACAGTATTTACATAACATGACTTATGGATTTGTTGATTTAGTGGCGCTACTGGCTATCAACGGATGCTGGGTAACCAGTAATCATTTTTATTAAAGAGAAGAATAATGTATGTGTGTTACCTTGAAGGGTTCTACAGTATTAGTAACTCTATTATTATGCAGCTGTTTGCCAGAAAGTAATTTAATGTTATTCATTAAAATTATAACCTGCATTTTTTACTAAGCAATTTACATTTTATTAAAAGATCATACAAAGAATTATCATAAAAATTTATTTTGAAAATTGTATGTGGTTTACATTTTTTAACAAATGCCTTGTAGGAGTTTGTAAGCAGAGAATATTAATGATGGTAGCTTGTACTATTTACGTTTGCTAAGCTCTGAATTTTTGATAGATGAGTTTTGTAACTTGTTGAAATGCCCATTTTGCAATTTCAAGATTAATCTGTGAGCTAATGCCTCAATTTACTGCCTGTATAATCCGGATTAGAAACTCCATTTCTTAAGATACCGTATAGAGTATTATGATGTGAGTTCTGTATCTTCCACAAGTCACACTGGGCTTTCGTACAGTATTGCTTATCTATCCTGTGACGCAATGCAGCTGGAGATGCTTGCTAAATTTTCCCTAGCATACAATCCTGTAATATTTTCTCATGTGAATCATTATTAGGCAACATTGGTTTTCTTTTCTTATTTCTTTTCCTTTTCTTATTTCTTTTCCATCTCTTATGAAACATTACAAAAACAAAATAACAATTCACAAACATAAAGAATAAAAATGAGCCAGGGAGCAGCAAATGCGAAAGCAAAACTGTCATCTTTTAGAGATGTGCTGCTCCCAGCACAGTCAATTCACTATTTCTTATCATAACTTATTTACCGCCTGTCGTTTTCATCTCTACTTGTTTTGGAAGGGAAATAAAATTAAGGAAATATACAAA
>NW_022745999.1:0-780 GCF_011630105.1 Anneissia japonica
CTTTGTTTTTTGTGGGATGTGGGTGTGAGTTGTCTTTCCTGTATTCTATATTTATACTTTTTTTTTTAGATTTCTTACCATTCGATGTAACAATGATTAGTTTCAAGTCTGTCGTAATCCCCTTTCCATTCACTATGCATAGTATCGATGTATTCCCCTAAAATGATATTACATAATATAATTCGACAATTTAAAAAAATTACATTGTACATTGCTTTGGTTAATAAACGCATATGAAGCCACCCCGGGTTCTCCTAGAAATATGAATATAAAATCATGTTCATGTTTAATGTCGAACCCTAGGACATATAATTAATATTAAAAAGTCAGCCCATACATAGGACTACTTGATTGATACTAGTGAAGTGTTGAATATTGAAAAAATATATATATTTCTTTGAGAATATAAAAAAAATGAGGTATGTAGTTACTTTGAAATCGGAAGGTCTGCGCCGGCCGCCAAAACTCCGATTTTGGAGGTTTTGCGTACTACACGTGAAAACTACAAAATCGGAATTTTCAAACTTTTAATCAAGCCTCCGATTTCGGAGTTTCTGCGTACTATTAATTAAACAGGCTCTCTCCATTTAGAGAGAACAAACTTTTAATCAACTCCCCGATTTCAGAGTTTCTGCGTACTATTAATTAAACAAGCTCTCTCTCTATATAGAGAGAGCAAATTTTTAATCAACAGGTGTCAAGCACCTCTATCTATATCCCCCCTTGAACAGATTACAGAACCACACAAAATATACAAGAGAACAAGCGAAAATACAGAAC
>NW_022746000.1:0-1478 GCF_011630105.1 Anneissia japonica
CAGTTATTATGATATATAAAATCATATCTACAACTCATGTGCTTTTAGAATATGTAATAAAAATTAGGGGTCACCTTTCATTCTAAGGAGCTATATTTGATTATAAATAGGCATAATTATTAGCATATGTAATATTTGACGCACGCGTACGCGCACGTTAAGACGCGCAAACAAAAAAGTAAGATACCTAACAGTCAAACTTGATCTGAAGTATAAGCCCATTTAATATTATTCAGAAATGACGAATGGTTAAGATGATTTGACGTCATCAACGTTTAAAGAAAAGAAATATATTTTTTTTCTTATTTTTAAATTCAGATGGCAATATGATGACGTCACAATGTCCGATCAGCTATTATGATATATAAAATCATATCTACAGGTCATGTGCTTTCAGAATATGTAATAAAAATTGGGTGTCACCTTTCATCCTAAGGAGCTATAACTGATTAAAAAAAGATCTGATATAAAGCATATTTTGAATTTGACGCACGCGAACGCTCGCGTTATTACGCGCGCACAAAAATATAATGTACATAACATTTAACCATGACCTGAAGTTTATGCCCACTAAATATGATTCAGAAATCACGAATGATTAAGGTGATTATGGGGTCATCAATGGTTTGACGAAAGAAAGATAAGGGGGTAAGCAAAACCCTATATTTTGACCATGATGACGTCATCGAAATGTAAAAAGTGTACGTGTATGTAAGAAAATTGACTTAGCTATAACATACTCAAAGTTGGAAGAAAATCAACCAAGAATAAGCGAGATACGCTCAAATGCGCATTTTTTTTAAATGACGACATCGATAATATTCAGTTTGTTGAATTCAGATGGCAATATGATGACGTCATAATGTCCGATCAGCCATTATGACCTATAAAATCATATGTACAACTCATGTGTTTTTAGAATATGTAATAAAAATTGGGGGTCACCTTTAATTCTAAGGAGCTATAATTGATTGAAAATAGGCATGTTTTTGGCCTATTTTTGCTATATGTCGAAAAAAACGCGCACATGTGCTTTTATGTTCTATGCGCGCGTACGGCATTGCTATTGACCCTAAATGACCAAAAAAGATTGGAAATTTGTAAATACAGTTTCAGGGACCTAAAACATTTAAAAAAACAATATTTTTAACTTCTGTACGTGACGCGCGTGTAAAAATGCGCACGCGTTGCCGAAAATTTTAAAAATGTTGAAATGCTCAAAATGGCTTAAAACGTGCTCTAATTTAGTCAAAAATTGATTTCGACCATTTTAAAATTTTGACGCATGCGTACGCGGGCGTTATGAAGCGCACGCGCAAAATGAGTGTACATTACAATCAACTTTCACTCGAAGTTAATGCTCACGTAATACGATTTCGAAATGTCAATTGGTTAGGCTGATATAATCAATTACGTAAAAAACACAAAAATGCGCGTAGATGACGTCACACGTTTCTGGTAAACTTGCAAAGCTTATT
>NW_022746001.1:0-770 GCF_011630105.1 Anneissia japonica
GTGGTACAAGGGTCTGTTGTATATTATTTTTGACATTCAGTATTTATTGTATTGGTTTTTATTGGGTGGGGGAGCCAGGGCCCCCATCGGGGAGAAAAAATTATATATATTTTCTACATATGAGTAGACTCAAAAATCGATTAAAAAAGCCTTTGAAACCCCTAAATTGACCCTTTCGAAAAAACCTTTTAATAGAAGCTCGACCACACCCACTTTGCTTTCATCGGGGAAATCTGACACCTCGTCGTTGGAATTACCCCCCCCCCCCATCGGGCAAATCCTGGTGCCACCCCCGAGTGCTCTTGATGCCAATTTGAGGTACCTCATTGCTGACTTCACTTTGCAGATTCTCTCCACTTTGCTAACTGCGTGATTGCTAGCTCAACTACAGTACTACATAAGTTTGCCAAATGACAGAATACCAACTTCCACTTTGCTGAAAAAAACCTAGTTTGCCGGATCCACTTTAAAAAATAAATAAATAAATGAAAGAAAAATTAATAATAATAGTTGAAGAATAATAATATCTTGTATCTATACAGTGTTAATTCCAATCAAGACCAAAGATGCAATGCTTGAAAACAAGTTGGAAAACAAGTGAATTTAAAGTTGCAGAGAGAAGTTGGTTACACATTAAGGGCCTTGCCAGCGAGCCGTCCGGCCATCTTTTCGACGGCCAACAATTATCTATGACGACCACTTTTACCGTGACTGTTTGGACTACTCAGCTTGGCCTAGCCTAGTTGGGCCTTGTCTACCCTTGGCAAATA
>NW_022746001.1:785-967 GCF_011630105.1 Anneissia japonica
CCCCCCCCACCCAAGAAAAGTTCTTCGTCTTCAATTTTGGACGGCCTCTTTCTTTTTTCTGGCTAAACCCATGTTACCCATGGTGACCGAACATTGCAAGTTCTGGAGCAGTCAAGTAAAAGCAATAAAAATAGGTATTTGCAAGTACTGTATACATAGGTAGGTTTTTGCAAATACTGTAG
>NW_022746002.1:0-860 GCF_011630105.1 Anneissia japonica
TTACTCGTGAAACACACGCACGATCCACGCGAGGAATGTAGAAAGTCCTCTAGTCAGTACTGTAGTCATCATAATTGTAATATAAATTATCAGAATATTAATGATCTTCTTATATTGGTAATAATAATAATTATGAGGCAAATAAAATTTTGTATTGAGAAATATGTATTGTCATTATGGAGCCAGAAGATGTTAGGCCTACTTGTGCTGCCTGTAAGGCAGACATGTTTACTTTTAAAGTCACTTCAACAATCTCACTAAATTATCTACAGTCATACTGGTCCAGGTCTTTTTAGTGATGTTAGCCCAACTAATAAGGGAGAATGTCTTAGAAATACACCAAGTGATGTAGACTTTGTGAGATTTGAGTCACTATTTGCTGGGTTTTTTAAAGTTATTAAGTGCTGGTTTGAATTAGGATGATTATTTTGCTTTTTTTAAGTTCAGATACTGTATGCTTCCTAAACCTATAAAGCCATTAATTGTCTCAGTACTTCACCAATTGTGTCATACACCAGTAATGTTCCCCATATATTATTGTATTTAGTAACGTCTAATAAACTGTATTTTCCTAAATAAACAATTAATCTCCGTCACAGCACTTATTCTATGGAATGTTAAAATTAAAACTGCATCAACAGTGAACATTTTTTTTTAAAGACTAAAAAGATACAGGCATTCCATCCATTGCATTTTCTGTATTACTGTTTTTAAAGACCGAAAGGTCCACTGATTAATCTCAGATAAGATAGTATAATACATACTCCAAGTATCGAAATGCACGCCATCATGTTGGGATTTAATATTTCAACATTAATTATGTCATCATCAGGAATGAAGTTTTTGAAGCACATTTTATT
>NW_022746003.1:0-705 GCF_011630105.1 Anneissia japonica
AATGATAAATGATCATGAGAAATTTGTTGGCGCTACATTTTGACTATTACTAACACAGCCCCAACTATGGTGGGGCTGAGGAAGTACATACATTAAAGACAATGTTTTAAAGCTTTATTTTCAATGGTACATCACACATATTAATAAGATATCTATGGTTGCCGAACTTCCTAATTAATAAGAGATCATGGGGAATTTGTAGGCTCTTGACTATAATTATATAATGGTGATGTGATGATGATGAATTTTACCTAAAGTGTCATTTCTGGCAGTCTGAGGTACTATATCCTTACCATTTCCAACCATAGTGGGTTTGAGGTGGGTGTGAACTTACGAAATGCCACCCTATCCCCGCCACCTTCAAAAACAGATATGCGCCCTTCCCTGGGTATGACATTAAACTCCATCGAGTCGGCACCTTACTCAGAGTATGTCTTATTGACTGCTAAGGGGAGGTGCATAAATTTGTTTTCAGGATGTGATCTGGTTTATCATGCCCATTTTTCGTGATTATGACTATTTTACTAGTCGAACGCAGTACAGCCAGAATACAGCTTATCTTATTTGTAAAGGCCAACTCAGATAGCGTCGGCCGACGCAGCCCGACCCGATTTATCGTCGGGGACAGTCTTTAGCCGTCGTGAGAAATATTAAACATGTTTAATATTCTACGACGCGACTGCCCCCGACGCACACCATCGCGTC
>NW_022746003.1:729-4287 GCF_011630105.1 Anneissia japonica
CGTCTGCGTTTAACTCACACAGACCCGACGCGACAACAAATCGCGTCGGGCTGCGTCGTACGACGCTGTCTGAGTTGGCCTAAAGTCCTTGACGAAGGATTCCCGGAACGCCACCATGAGCGGCGTGTGCGAAGCACAACTCAGAGTCAGAAGTGGAACGTGAAATTTCGATTTAGTTTTGTAGTCAGATTTGCGAGAAAAACTTCAGCTACCCGTACTTTGAGACGTCAGTGGGAGCTGTAATTTGTATGGCAAGGAGATTGTGCTACCCTTAATTCGCATTAAGGGAATTTACGCCCACAAACCTTGTAGTTATTGATATTTTGGTTATAGTAGAACATTTTTATTTTTTTGATGACGTCACACTCACAATATATTTAGCATGCATACGTCATAAGCTAGATTACGTCACCTTTTACTGGTAAGGCAAACTTTCCCGGAGTGCTTTTTTCATGGATAAACTAACACCACTGCTTTGCACATGAATGCCTTGCAGCCGAATTGTTAGCATTGTATAATACTTAAACAAGGTACGTCAGCTGCAACTGAATTATTCTTAGTTTAGTTATTTTGTATTCTTATTTTAATTTATTTCTTTCGAAAGTGTACTTTCTATCACATATAATTGCATTGTCTACTTAGGCTTAGGCCTAGTATTATTATGCCTCATCCTCCCCCGCTAGACACACAGTAGGCTATTCCCCTTCCCACGCTACAGTATAGACGTTTGCTTGGACACAGAACGTGATTTCACTTTCCTTCCCGGGTGTTCATGTAACATTTGCATATTGTTAGCTAAACAGTTGCGTGTATTCCTTTGTGAAAGTGAGCACGCCGCGGTACTCATTTTCACAAAGCATTTGCATCCCCTGGAAAGAGGGAACTTCGAAATAATTGTCTCCATATCTTTGCTAATTAATCACCATAATTTAGCTTACTCTTATGCATGGAGGGAGCACTTAAAATGTACAATAATCATTTCACTACAAGACAAACCCCGAACTTATAAGTATTTTTTTATGTATATTTAAAACATTTTATGCAGTGGTGGATCTAGAATGTAGCAATGGAAGAGGTTAATGCAAGGTGCAAAGCACTGAATGTGGGGGATGGGGCGTTGGTGATTTTGTGTAAGGAGTCCTCTTCAATTGAAGATTTTTTTTTTTTCGAATTAGTAGGAGGCTAGGAACTCTTAGATAGAATGCAAAAAGAAGTTGAGGTTAAGTAGCATACTACACGTAATATGTATACACCGGAAGCACACACACAATATTTTTTTTCCACACTAACCGCCTTGGGTGGCTAACCACACTATTCACCAGGAGTACAGGAGTTTTGTGGGAGAGGATGTTTGCAAATGGGGACTTCACTACTTGGCAATACCCCATGATTCAAAATGAAGTCAAGAGACCAAGAAACCAGATGAAAAATTCCACCTTGAAGAATATTGTTGGTAGACCCTGACTAATTAATAAAATGAAATAATTAAATCACAGTTGAGAGTCGGTTGCCTTTTACCTGCTTGTCTGCCTTTTTGCCTCCGCAAAGAGGAGTGATATCTTCCATATTAAGAGCATTTGGTCCTAATTTACCCAGTTCACCGAACGACATTCCAGTTATTCACCAATCAAAATTGTTGTCCTATCTTAACAATTTGAAGTCCCAAGGAGTCTATTCTAGGTCTCTGGGGCCCCTTAAGTGGTTTTAATAGGTTTCTGAAAAACGCATAATAATTTTTTATGACGTAACTTTTTGCAAATGTTGGGTTTGATTGTTGGGTAAAATTTTTTGGGCTTCCGAAAAATAGCAAAATTGTTTGACTTGTTTACCTAAGTCAAGGGTCATGTGCCCAAAAATTGCAATTTAGGGGCCCAAAATAGTTACTTTCTTTCCCATAAACCCCATGTAAACGACACAAAAAAATCCTATGCTCATAAATGGTATGCATTATGTTGAATATGTTGTTTTCTACAGAAATAAAATGAATTTGGTTAAAAAATATATGCTTTCATATTTATGACGATTTTTTATGCCCAAGGTCACAAAGGTCATAATTTGGGGAAAGGCCTCTATCACACGCCCCTCCCACGATAGAGGGAAGTAAGCCTAGCTAGGCCTACATATGGGGGTGGGTTCCATGTACATGACCAAGGGCGAAATGAACGTTTGCAGACCTAGGCCTAGCATTACTATCTTTCCTGGGATTCATATTATTTATATTATTATTAATTAATTAATTATTATATAAACAATCCCGCTATCTTCGTCTGTCCAAGTACACCAATCACTGACAGAAAAAATTGGCGATCTTTACTCTGCCTTGCTATATACAATCGCCAAGCCTCGTCTAATTACTATGTCTTTTGTATTGATATATATATATATAAAATATGTATTTTGTATTGATATTGATGATGTGATGTGGAAATAAACTTTATATTGAATATTGAATTGAATGTCGTTAGGGAAATCACCTAAAAGAGTCAGCAACAGAGGGCAGCATTATTAAAAACAATAGGAGAAATAGGTCCGTACCGTATACGGGCCGCGCATCCAGGGAGAATAAATTACTCCGTATGGGATACGGACTGCGACCTGAAAGGGAAAAGAGAAATTATAAACGTCCTTGTAGGCTTTACAACAGTAGACGGAGACCCTCCCTTCACATTCCTAGATGGAATTTATTACTTTAATGTAAATACTTCATTGTGGGTTGGGTTAGTTCGAGTCTCTATAATGTCAGTGTTTCTGAGGTCAAACATTGATGTGCATGATACTTGTTAGCGTTACCTCCATAAAAATAATCATGATTTTTTTTTATGGGTGCGACTTCTCAGAGGGGGAATCTACAATAAAAATTCAAATGACCTTATCAGACGTTTGCTTGTCAAGCTAATGAGTGATTCTTAAAACATCAAATCGATACAGCATACTGCATTAGGCCTATGTAGTGACGACTAGTTGACTTTAAGTTACAGGGGTATTTGGTATTTTTTTCATTGTTTAAATTAAATATGTCGCGTTAATTCATTTTTTTTAAATGCCTAAATTGAGTACGATTTTATTACCGGTAAGCATTCTTGATGAAGGAGAATACGTATTAAATTACGGTACCTTAAGAGTGAATATACCAATCCACAAGAATAGTGTTGAATATTTCGTCGTATCAACGACACATCAGCAACTGAGACAGGAATTAGGCAGGTCAGGTCTTATATACTGTGCTAATAAGCTAACAGGTGTTGGAAAGTATTGAAAAAAAAAATCAGGTAATAAGGAAAGCGTCACAAAGCTCATTCTTACGGTTTATAGAGGGCCTAATGCATTGACACATTGTGCTTCCAACACACGAAGGCGCAATTCATCTTTAGGCGCTCTTCTGACGATGGAAACCAAGATATCGGGGTCTTTCACGGCACGATGAGATTCACCGAAGTGAAGGTGATGTTTACTATCCGAAGCGAGATGATTGAACATCTCGAGTACTGCCAAAGTGCGAGCCAGCGAGTCATGCGAGCCAATGCGCGAGCCATGCGAGCCAGCGAGCCATGCGAGCCA
>NW_022746004.1:0-740 GCF_011630105.1 Anneissia japonica
AACATTCTTATAATGCAGTTACATTTTCTAGAGTGACAGAGGATTGCAAAAATACAAATGATTATTATGTATCAGGCCAATGTATTGAGTCACAGCTGCATAATGATAATGGTTTGGAGATGTCAAAGATGAAAAATGACATTGTTTCATTGCCAGGGAAAGTTAATAATACTCTGGAAGGCAGTATCCAAGATTTTGTTTGTCCAATCTGTAATACTATTCAACAAAATAGTAACTTGGACAAATTTAACATTCATGTTGATCTGTGTTTGAATGGTTCCACAATAAAGTCAATATTATCAGAACAAGGTAAGATTACTACTTATTCCATTTGTTCATTATTTTCTTAATAAAGGAGAAGATTACCAATTTTTTTTTAATTGAGAACCAATTTAGCATAGGAGTGATGTTTTCCTGACGCAAATTTATATCTTAATATCTTAGTAATTTAGCATATTATCCCATTTTGTTTGGTTTTAATTTGTGCGCGTCTGTTACGTAGATGCTCTAAACTAAATTTGTGACAATGAAGAAATTGCATCGCTCCATCTAAACTGAGCAAAAGGCCATTGTAAATATATAGGATTAAGACGATTCTAGTTGGCTTCTTTATATTATTGGTATGCTTGTATTCATAAAAAATAATATTGAATGGCCCAGGTACTGTAGGCAACAAAGTGATTGTAGACCTAGATGAAGAAGACATTGAACGTTGGTGAGTGAAGAAAAAATTAGAAATA
>NW_022746005.1:0-803 GCF_011630105.1 Anneissia japonica
TATCGGACTTGACTAATTAGGTCTAAAACTCGCCTGGAGAAATGGTGAAAAAGCCACTGGACCAATCCTCTAAAAGTAAAATATGTTACACCCTTCCTTTTTGAATTTCACCTACTCAAGAAAAGCTATCAAAATGAGATAAACTCCCATTCTACTATCTTGGAATAATATATTCGAACTCGCTTGGCATAAATTAAAGGTTGTGTAATGGTAAAATACTCACCTTTTTCGATCTATGATTCGACACACCTTACCACTCGTACGACAAAAACAGGAATGGCGTCGTTTCAGTAACGAATCCCGCGTTTTTGAACTTGAAACTTGAAACGAAAACACGCGGCGCTGATTGGTCAATATGGGAAACGAATACAATGTATAAATTTAGGAAGCACATTATTTGAGAATACTATACCAATATTTCGACCTATCCTTAGGTCTTTATCAAGGCATATCAAATTATTTATCTTGTTATTATCGTACTGACACACACGTGGCACCTCGCAATGTTGTTGACGACCTGAAGCCAACATGAGCCAAACGGTAGTACTGAGTCATCCTTTCAAACGTTTACCGACGTCGGGCCAACAACGTAACGTACTACCGTTTTAACATCGCACCAAAGGCATACTGTGATGTTGACACAAAATATGTCATCACTGCTAAATTTTACAACCTGCAGTAGTACACAGCCATCTTTCAAATGTTTAGCGACGTCGGGCCAACGACGTACTGCTACGATGCGACAAGGTCGACAACCATATCTAATATTTCCAACCTATAACCAACGTCAGCCCAACAGTGGT
>NW_022746006.1:0-733 GCF_011630105.1 Anneissia japonica
ATTAGGTATCTTACTTTTTTGTTTGCGCGTCTTAACGTGCGCGTACGCGTGCGTCAAAAATTACAAATGCTGATAATTATGCCTATTTATTATCAAATATAACTCCTTAGGATGAAAGGTGACCCCCAATTTTTATTACATATTCTGAAAGCACATGAGTTGTAGATACGATTGTATAGATCATAATGGCTGATCGGACATTGTGACGTCATCATATTGCCCTTTGAATTTAAATATATATATATATTTCTTTTCTCAAAACGTTGATGACGTTAAATCATCTTAACCATTCGTCATTTCTGAATAATAATAAATGGGCTTATACTTCAGGTCAAGGTTGAATGTTGGGTATTTTACTTTTTGTTTGCGCGTCTTAACGTGCGCGAACGCGTGCGTCAAAAATTACATATGCTTATTATTATGCCTATTTATAATCAAATATAGTTCCTTAGGATGAAAGGTGACTCCCAATATTTATTACATATTCCGAGAGCACATGAGTTGTAGATACGATTTTATAGATCATAATGGCTGATGGACATTGTGACGTCATCATATTGCAATTTAAATTAAGAAAAAACTCAATTTTTATTTATGACGTTATTACTTTTTATACTCGTTTGAAAGTATCTCGCTTATCTTGATTGATTGTCTCCCACCTGTGAGTCTATTATAGCTAAATCAATTCTCTTTCAGACGTGTCCCTTTATTTTTAATTTTCATTACGGAAGCA
>NW_022746007.1:0-1524 GCF_011630105.1 Anneissia japonica
CATCATCCTAAATCATCATATGATCATCATATCATCTATGATCATCATATATACATATATATATAATGATCATCATCGTTTTTACTATGATCATAATCATCATTTCATCATCATCGTCATCATCATCATCTTCTTCTTCTTCTACATCATCATTATCATCCTCGTCAACATCACCGTCTTTTTTTATCACCTTAATCATCATCATCATGAATCAAACCATCACTATGATAAATTTTATGATCTACTATCAGAACATTCATTATATCAATACTAGAAAAACACATTGATAATTGAGGGTAACATCATTAATAAAAAGAGAGAGTTACGAAATGATAGAATGTATGAAAACAATTCTCAGGCCAGATGAGAATGAAACGGCATATGGATTCTTTAAGCTTCACATGTCTCGAATGTCTCGAATTGTTGTTATGAGATTCATTTAGGCCTCCGTTTTCATAATGATCTACAGTACGTCTAGATATCAGTTGTAAAATTCATACCACATCAACGTAAACAGCGCTTCTGTTCATATCCATTTGAATTTTCCAAAGTGATGAATTATTGCCCCATGTTGAATGTATGCAATAATTTGATTACAGGACCAGCCCAGGGGGTTGCTTTTAGAGTCGACTTCAAAATGACCGTTTGAACTGGAATAGAATCAATGGAACTAACATCACAAGAAGGCACACTATAGATCTACCATAATTCTCAATTGGAATGAGTAAATATTTAGCTGTTTTAATCATCATCAAAATAAGTTTAATTGTTAATTGTTACGTGCTAGTGTCATGTGCTGGATTTCTGATAGGAGTACATCGTTAAAACATGTTACTGTTTTATCAATACACTCCGTATGTTTGTGATTGCTATTTGGCAATTAACGTCATCAGTAATGTAGAGGCCGACAATAAATCACAGCATCTAGAACTCAGAATATATACTAATATAAATTATTATTCTTATTATTATTATTATTATTATTATTATTTGATTATTCATATATACTGTATTAAGAAATAGAAAGATCATTTATCCCAACACAAACGTTATTATGAACGTTGTTATTAAGAAAATGATGTTAATGCAGCGGTGTAGCAATGTTGTCAGTAATACATCAGTAATGTAGAGGCCGACGATAAATCACAGCATCTAGAACTCAGAATATATACCGTACTATTACTATTATTATTATTATTATTATTATTATTATTATTATTATTATTATTATTATTATTATTATTACCCGTAGTAAAATGTTTTATAGAATTCTATAGAAAGTCTATAGACATTTATGGGTTTTTATAGACTTCTATAGAAAATTGGATCCAAGAATTATTTCTCTATATAAAACCTATCTATTCTCTATAGAGATAGTTCTATAGAAATATAATTGTATAGAAAATTGATCCAATATTTTTTTCTCTATATAAGACCCATCCATTCTCTATAGAGATAATTCTATAGAAATAATAATTCTATAGAAAATTGATCCAAGATTTTTTCTCTATATAAGACCCATCC
>NW_022746007.1:1558-1795 GCF_011630105.1 Anneissia japonica
AAAAACATCAGGAGCCGACTCGATAGAGTTTCTGTCTCTTATACACATCTATAGTTCTATAGAAATATAATTATATAGAGAATTGCTTAGAAAAATATGTTATAGAAAGAATTCTATTTAAATTCTATACAATTTATAGATTTAATTATATATTTTCTTTTTCGATTTTTTAAATATAGCGTCTACAGAATTTCATATTTTTCTTTTAGAAAAATCCTATAGAATTCTCGTTATATT
>NW_022746008.1:0-509 GCF_011630105.1 Anneissia japonica
AAACTTCAAACTTTCAATGGAATAGTGTTTGTTTCAGCCTATCTCACTTTGCCTAACAAAAAGAAATTATATTTTGACTTAACTTTTTAACATTGTCACTTTTTTGCACAAAAGTGCTTATCTCGCCGAGTTGAGCACTTAGTGCAAATTTTTGACTTTCCGCCATATTTCGAGTACTTTTCCGAAAAACTTCAAACTTTCAATGGAATAGTGTTTGTTTCAGGCTATCTCACTTTGCCTAACAAAAAAAAAATTGTATTTTGACTCAACTTTTTAACATTGTCACTTTTTTGCACAAAAGTGCTTATCTCGCCGAGTTGAGCACTTAGTACAAATTTTTGACTTTCCGCCATATTTCGAGTACTTATGCGAAAAACTTCAAACTTTCAATGGAATAGTGTTTGTTTCAGGCTATCTCACTTTGCCTAACAAAAAAAAAAATTTATTTTGACTCAACTTTTTAACATTGTCACTTTTTGCAGAAAAGTGCTTATCTCGCCGAGTTGAGC
>NW_022746009.1:0-717 GCF_011630105.1 Anneissia japonica
ATTTTTAACGTTTTTTAAGAAATTGTAATTTCTAAGTATTAATTGACTTTTTATGTGATTTGGGTACATACGTATATGGGTGTAGATGTATTTGTGTATGGTATGGGTGTGTATTTATATGTATGTGTATATTAAGTGCATATGTGTGTGTGTCTTTTGTATGTGTGTATATGTATATGTATGTGTGTATGTGTATGTATATGCGTATATATGTATGTATGTGTATTTTTTTTTTTATTTTTTTTTTTTATTTTTTATTTTTTTTATTTTTAAGTCGTGTATATGTATGGGTGTATATGTTTGTGTGTATATATGTGTATGTGTGTGTATGTATAATATGTATATGTGTATATGTATGTATTTTTCTATAAGAGACAGGTATAATATGTATATGTGTATATGTATGTATTTTTTTTTTTTTTTTTTGGCATATGTATGTGTGTATGGGTGTATAGGTACATGTGTGTGTGTATGTATAATATGTATATGTGTATATGTATGTATATGTATATATGTATATGTATGTATGTTATGTATATATGTATATATATATGTATATAATTATATATTTGTTTATGTATGTTTTATGTGTATGTATGTGTATATTTGTATCTTTTATGAGTAAATTTCTCGTAGTGCTAAATTTGCTTAATTTTTTTTTTAGGTTCTGATTGAATATGTTCTATGTATTAATTTAAGACCGAAAATTTTGTTCAA
>NW_022746010.1:0-1896 GCF_011630105.1 Anneissia japonica
TTAAAAAATTAAAATAAGATACTAACAGCGGTTCAATTACACATCAGACAGCACATATGGTTGGTTCTGAAGCGAGCAAATTAAAAAAATATTGGACCCCTACCCAGGAATAGCAGCTGGCAACCTTCAGAAGTCTCTACCACTTCCTGCATCATTGTGACTGCCAACGTATCCTAGAAGGTTGGCCGATATTCAGGGGCCCTCTTAAATAAATTAAATATTGTGATGCTATCAGGCTATTATGAGGCTTAAGAAATTTATCTGTATTTGGACGTGAGAAAAATCTAGTGCTGTAACAGAAATTGAACCCAGTACCTGTGATTAGAAAACAGGCATCTTAGCCACTAAGCTATTCACTTCCAGTCTAAAGATACAGGATTTAAAGTTAGTGGGGGACTAGTTATTATACCGAGATCTGCTTCACCATGGTTTGGGCTGATGTCAGCAATTTTTGAAAATATATCTCCTCCATATGAAATTGGAGCTAGCAAACTGCAGAGCCATTAACCATGTTTTCCCACCTTGCAAGAGCAGTAATACCTCTGTTCCACCATGATTGGGGTTGAGGACGTTAGACGTTTAAATTTTCATTGCAAGTAATCACGGCCAACTTGACCCATAGGCCTATGCTTTTGTGTGGTGATGTCACGGCCAACTCTATTCCAAAACCAGCATTAGTGACAATAAAGGAAAATTTACCTTTTAATATTTTCATATTCTCTACATTGTAAGCTTTAACATGATGGGTCATGTACTGGAATCGACCTACCTATGGCCAAGTCTCAAATAAGAAAGTATTATACATACTACAAGTATTGAATCCCAACAAGATTGCGTGCATTTCAATACTTGGAGTATGTATTATACTTTCAAGCCTCATATATCAGTCATTGTTATTTCATTTTATACCTCCTAAACATATTCAAAAAAATTATCTTAGCTACCGTAATGGAGGATTGTCACAAAAAAAAACAATTCATAAAACAGGTGTGAAATGCACGTTTACATGGCAATATAAAAACATCATGGTGGATATTTATTTAAATAGGCCTGACATTTAAAAGATATTGTGATGAAAAAAAATCATTAATAGATTTATAGGTAATGATATAGGCCTATAAAAGTATATAAGTTCTTTTAAGATTGCGTGTACTGTGATACAAACCTCGTTCACAGTTTTCTCCAAAGAAACCAGGTCGGCAAAAGCAACGGCGGTTGTTGCCATCTTGATCTAATAAGCATGTACCGGAGTTAAAACATGGATTCGGTTGGCAGAGATTTATATCTACAATAAAACACAATTTAATTTAATTGAACTTTAGGTTAAATAAATACTGATGCACTCAAAAGCTTAAATATGTATTGAAACAATAAGGGCCTACTAAATAGGATCTGTGTCATATACAAGTAAAATGCAGGCCTTATACGTTATGAAGTGCAGAAAAGGCTGTTCTTCTTTATAAGCAGAAATGGCGCCGCAAGCAGCTCTCTGAGATGGATACGTGCGCCTTACAAGATACCATTATTATTATTATTATTATTATTATTACCATTTTCACATCTATAACCAGTAAATCCAGGTAGGCATTGACAGAAACCTTCATCTCCATCCGTTACACAGGCTCCACCATTCTCACACTTTAGCAAATCACAGATGTTGGCTAACTCTAAAAGACAATATTACACACATGTAACTGGAATTTCTTCTTTTTTTTTTTTTTTAGTTTATTTTATATTAATATCACTATATTTAATGATGATTTAATGAAATAAATGATTATTATTGTTATTGTTTAATTTATGTCTTTGTTAATGGCACACCCTTTTTAACAATAATTCACTTGAATAGTAGAATAATTATGAAGTTTGTTATAGTTCAATTTACTTTATTTCTGT
>NW_022746011.1:0-1729 GCF_011630105.1 Anneissia japonica
ATATACCAAATAAAATTGATATTCATTAAAATATGCCTGCCCCCTAAATAAATGGAACAACCCATGTGTGGAAGCTGTTTATTGGCTTATGTTAAATAAAAATAATATTGAGTGTTAAAGGCCTATGTTAATGTCAAAATTTAAATAAAACATACAAGTGAATGTTCGTGTACCGTTGTATTTTATTAATAGGCCTAATTAGGTGCTAATTTTTAACTGACCCAAACAAACATGTAGTGTACAGAAAACAGTATTCTTATATATTTTTTGTCGGACACATCGTATCCCCGTCTGCCAAATTCTGCCGCTACCGGTCCCGTTCAGAAATAAAATCAATTCACTTTGTTTCGTATCGATATTCTTACTTTGTCATGAACGGAAATAAACTGTTTGAAATAGGCATATACCTCCAGTTTGCATTACTGCAAATTGCCTAATAACAGTGAATTCAGTGAGAAACGTTCCCACACAAGTAGGTTCCCACAATCAGGAGAAGCATGAGAGAAGCAGACACAAGGTCAATCACATACAGTAGTCTTCTGTTTAAGCGCCGCCAACTCAGGAATGTAGACGCTCTAGTGTCTGATCTGATTCTTTGAACGCCGCCTTCAGGAATGTAAACGCGCTGCTGCTCCGCAAGAAGGGAGCCGACTGCCTTGTTCAGCAATATATGTGCCATGGTTTAACCATTTTTAAAACATAATAATATATATAATAATACAAACATGTATTAAATTCATATAGCCTACACAGTAAAACACAATGCCGTAGCATACGTTGTTCTACGAGCGATATCACGTGGCATCACGTGATCGCCACAACGAACTTCTTCAACTGCGGCTGATCCAAGTCATGCTGTATTGTGCGGGCTGTGCAGGCACGTGGGAATTAGAAAGTTGGGCAAAAGGTACTTGTTTTGATAGGTCAATTCGAACATCACACATTATAATAAATATATATATATATATATATATAATAAAAATATATATAAATTCATATAGCCTACACAGTAAAACACAGTGCCGTAGCATTCCGCCAACTCAGGAATGTAGACGCTCTAGTGTCTGATCTGATTCTTTGAACGCCGCCTTCAGAAATGTAAACGCGCTGCTCCTCCGCAAGAAGGGAATAGCCGACTGCCTTGTTCAGCAATACAAACATGTGCCATGGTTTAACCATTTTTAAAACATAATTAATATATATAATAATACAAACATGTATTAAATTCATATAGCCTACAAAGTAAAACACAATGCCGTAGCATACGTTGTTCTACGTGCGATATCACGTGATCGCCACAACGAACTTTTTCAACTGCGACTGATCCAGGTCAGTGTTTACATGCTGTATTGTGCGGGCTGTGCAGGCACGTGGGAATTAGAAAGTTGGGCAAAAGGTACTTGTTTTGATAGGTCAATTCGAACATCGCACAATATAATCTGGGTAGCAAGATGTGTATAAACCTACAGGTAACGGTAGGGCCTAGCCTACTAAAATACAAGAAACATTGGGGTTTCCCCAACAAGAAAAATAATTAAATTTAGGCCTTATTATAAACATTTCTTCGTGAACTGTCACCTAGCGTAGACTAGCATCTTACTACCAGGCTACTACTATTATAAATATAGGCCTAGGCCTACATAGCCTAGGTACGGTAGGGACACTGAACAAGTTTTGAAGTTGTTTAAATCACGATCAAATTCCAAATTTCGCTGAACGCGTTTAACAT
>NW_022746011.1:1755-3363 GCF_011630105.1 Anneissia japonica
TGAAAAGGGGAGGAGTTAACTTCCAAACGGAATAAACGGCTCGAACGACAAGCTTCCAAACGGCATTTCACAGACGCGTTTGGGAGCTTGTCATATAACAATAGTAAACGTGTTTGACCCGTTTCTGTTGTTGGGGATAATTTGTAGATCACGCCTTAGTCACTATACTTAAAGAAGCTCTTAAAATCGATTACAGTATATAAAAAAACGAGAAAAAAAAAAAAAACATTATGTAAGAGATACAATTACACTATCTGCTCTCTCATGTTATTAAAACAACAAACCCCATAATCTTACTTGTTATAAACTCGCGAAGTGCAGCTTCAGTTGTACAGTATGTTGAGGAAATCGTACTTCTGCTTCCTGCCAAGTTAGCATTTTTGTGGTCTTTAGGAATTTCTTTTAATATCCTTTAGTAGTTTTGTATTCCGTGCATCCTGCTCGGCCTCTTTTATAGTCCGATTACCGTCTGTCACTGATGTTAAGACAGTGAAACTATCTTCATCTGACAGACCTTGCAGGTTCATGAAAAACTAAATATGGAACTTATGTGTAAATTGTATTTGAAAAAAAAAGTTCTTGTTATTATATATACTTTTTCTACTAATAGGTTCCACTAGATCAAATTTTGATTGTAAACCTATTTTGTTTTCTGACTCATTTGCTTCTCAGGAATATTTACGCTATTGCATTAATAGTCTTGAGTGCTTATGTACTTACCGACTGTTTCAATTGCTTCCCTGGTTTGGTATTTTTAACTAAGCCATTACGGTACATATGGAAAAGTTCTTTAACTTTCGCATAGCAGCGGTCACTGTATAATGCCACCTGAAATGTCGGCTCCATAGACGATATTACCTGTAACAAAATAAATGATGCAGGTAATAATAATAATAATATTAATGATAATAATAATATCTTTAAAGAATATAATAATCGTAAAAATCACAATAATAAAATATAAAAATAACGATGATTATGATAATGAAGATGACGTTAATAATAACAATACCTTCTTCTCAAAACTACTCTTGCCAATGGCCTCGGCGCACTTCCTTCTCCATGTAGACGTTGTTTTACTATCAGACCCCCTTTTTTTTTTCTTTTGGCACAACGGTTTTTTTCTTTGCATCATTTTCTTTCTGCTTTAGGATCTTTTGTACTTGTTTTTTCTATTCCTCATTCTCTTTTTCTTTTCTCTTTCTACTTTCCTGGCCTCTTTTTCAGCTAGTTCACGTTTTTTTTTTCTCCTGCTTTTCAACTTTTCAAATCACCTCGCGTTGCGATCACCTATCTTCACCATAACAACAAAGATGGCGCCACCCTCGCTTGTGCTCAACTATAATAGTTCTCCAAAGAAAGCAAATTTTCGGTGACTGCTCAATTTCTTTATAGTAATATGTTAACTAATATAATAACTAATATAGTTATTATTATAGAAATTTAATTAAGTCAATGATGGTCTATTATGAATTATGCCAGTCATCTTCAGTTGAACTATATCTAGGACTTGATTCAGTGGTAGTTAAAACTTCGACTATTTTGAATACATTTGAAATTGAAGTTTCAACTAGCACTAAATGAAGTTCTTGTTTGAAATTCGACTAA
>NW_022746012.1:0-527 GCF_011630105.1 Anneissia japonica
AGCTCTGGTTAGAAAAGATTTTACTAGAAGAGGCATTAGCTAAGTTGGATGGCAACGAATTCCAATTTAGTGCCCGAAATCTAATATATGCTGGAAATAATTAGTTTGATGGGTGTATACCAATATTAGAGTTATTTCATACTGTAATTATGAATGGAGTACAGTAATTAGATTTGAAAATGTTACCCCTGCAGATGAAAAAATGAACTACTATCATTCAGATGCCTAGAATATGTATGCAGTATATAATATTTCTTATACAGAACTTTAAATGTATGGTAAATGTAGATCACAATTTAGAGAAATTGTCTGTTTGGCTAGATCGTGGAAATGAATTCATGTTTTCCTGTCCTACTGCGGGGTGTTGTGAGAACTGAAGTGGCGCCAGAAATTTCCGACGAGGAGTCCGACATGTCCGACGGAGGGGTCCGAACCAAAGGGCCGACGAAGCCTCGGTCAACAGCCTGGAATAAAAACGGATAGGTTCATGTGGAGAGATTTTGTATGGCTTAGTATGGTCCAATGTG
>NW_022746013.1:0-525 GCF_011630105.1 Anneissia japonica
AGACAATTATTTCGAATCCCTCTTTCCAAGAGGGGATGCAAATGATGCTTTGTGAAAATGAGTACACCGCGGTACTCATTTTCACAAAGAAATACACACAACTGGTTAGCTAACAATTATGTCAATGTTACATGAACACCTGGGAAGGAAGGTGCAATCACGTTGTTACCTAGCACTGCAGACGTCTGTACTGTATGGGGAGGGGCTCCTGATGTACTGTGTAGCGGGGGACGATGAGGCATAAGACTAGGCCTAGGCCTAACTAAGACAGTGGAATTATATGTGATAGAAAGTACACTTTCGGAATAAATAAACTAAAACAAGAAAAAAATAATAACTAAGAATAATTCATTTGCAGAGGTACCTTATTTAAGTATTATACAATGCATCTAACAATGCGGTTCTTGTAGCCCTGGCTTGGGCAAGGTATCCATGTGCAAAGCAGTGGTGTTTGTTTATCCCATGAAAAAAGCACGCCGGGAAAGTTTGCCTTACTAGGAAAAGGTGACGTATCTACCTTATGAC
>NW_022746014.1:0-1270 GCF_011630105.1 Anneissia japonica
ATTATATTTTCCAACCGATAGAGGGCGATATTCGTCACTTAATTCTCCAGCACAATATGTCTACCCACGTATGCTCTTCGAATTGTAGGCCCAATCATTTATTTTATTGCATATAATGTTCTAGTTTAAATAATTTACTGTATTTTGTTTCAACACCTGATATATGTAGGCCTATACTGTATCCATATACTAATTTGAGTAGGGACCAAAACTTAGTGACGATTTGCAGCCCAGACGCGAGAATAGATATGGGAGAAATATATATCGTAGCACCATTCTTTTAAGTCTTACAATTATTAGCATTTTTTAACCGTTAATAATTTTACACTGACATAAATTTACAAAATATTGGACGAGGACTTGTCGCACTGACGGGGCAATTTTATAATATTCAAATTTGTCTTTCATTTACAAAGTTCTCTTTAAAATTATAGTTGACATAGAAGTATTTAGTATTATGCTTTATTAGAATATTTATATTGCATACTGTATATTATGGCAATATTACTTGCACTTTTGACCGAATCGGCTTCACAGATACATATTCTAAGCCCTATAGCGTTGATAATTTATTATTATTATTATACACTTTGCGTTATAGCTCAGTTGATAGAATCCGAACTGCAATTGGAAGGTCTCGGGTTCTTATACCGATGGTGACCTACCTTTTCTTTCTAAAATATTCGTGATCATCTTAAAGTATCACTTGTGCTGGTGTATCTCCATACAACGCCGTAGCATTTTTTTCTTTTGGATTTCCAAAAGTGTTGGACAAAATTAGGGTGGAATTACTTTACGCATGAATTCAAACAATGTGGACCCATTTTACGCAAAAATATTTAAAAAAAAACTACTGGACCAATTTTCTTAAATGTTACCCACTGTAAGCTAAATATGAGAAATCTGAACCCATTTTTCAAAAAGTGGACCCATTTTAAGCATAAAATTACGTAATTTGGACTCATTTTTTAAAAAGTGGACCAATTAGAAACATTGTGTGGGACTGTCCCAACTGTCCCAATAGCTGGCTACGGCATTGTCCCCATACCTAAGTTACTATCATGTGAGAAAGTTATCCTGGTATCATGTTTTAATGTGGTGTGTGTGTTTTATTTTTATTTATTTTTCTGTGTGTAATTGTACATTTGTAATGTTGGAACTGAATAAAAAACAAACACACACACATCACGGGTATTTGGACCTGCTCAACCATGAAGCCTTCGTGGTCTAGTGGTTATGACGCTCGCCTTGTCAGCGAGAGGTCGCAGGT
>NW_022746015.1:0-612 GCF_011630105.1 Anneissia japonica
TTGTTGGTAATATCATAAACATTATAAAATTACTTTAACGACGGAAGATTAAATTGGTAAATTTTAATGACGTTCATTGAATAGGTGTATTTTACACAGTGAAGTTCAATTGTTTCGATCTGTGTCCATCTTAATTGATTTCATTTCACTTCTTCTTTCTTTCTTTTATTTATTTATTCGACCAATGCACATTTACAATAGGTAATACAACAAATTTTGGTCAGGGGCAGCTTAAGCAAAATACTATAATTCAAAGAGAATCAGCTGCCCTATTAATAACATATACACATTTAAATACAAAATACACTATAAATAGGCCTATCATAATTTTGAAATTCAAACTTGTTCTATAGGTACTTTACATATAATTAAATGTCACATATTACACACTAAAAAATGATTAAAAAAAAAGATTAACGAAATTAAGCATAGGACCTATTAAAGATTAGTTATTAAATATCAAAATATTTATGATAAGATTAAGGCCTATGAATTTAGGTAATGTTGTTTTAAAATTGGTTATATAACATTTATATAACATTATTTTGCGACCAGCTCCCAATCATCATCGAGCTTCCCCAACTCCACAATTGCCCCCAGCCCCCCCCCCCA
>NW_022746016.1:0-587 GCF_011630105.1 Anneissia japonica
GATGACGACACTTTTTGGGGCCAGTGTTGAAGGATAGGACCCTTCGAAGCCAACCGAGAAACCCGGTTTCCTTTCGTCTTCGTGAAACGAGAGACGAGAGGAAACTGGGTTTTTCAAGTCGGAATTCGAGGACTGAGAAGGAAATCGATCGAACGAAAACAGGGTGATCTTCGTTCGATTTATCCACTCTGGTTCACGTGGTACATTCGATCGAGCTAGACAGCCCCCCCCCCCATTCTCATATCAATATGACGAAATCGATCTGACAGACGAGGTGGAATACGTTACAAAAAAAAAAAACAAGAAGAAGAAGAAGAAGCAAAAGAACAACCATTTTGTTTTTTGTTTTTTCTTTAATTTATTTATCTATTTAGTTATAATTCAGTATATGTTCTCAATATATATGTATATATACACAAAAAAAAGACAGTTTCGCCTCTTGTTCGCCGTATTCTACAAAGTCCTCCAATCCACCGTACTCTTGCAGGGCGAATCCGATTTCGAAACAGGAACTCCGGCGTAACGTCTTTTCGTCTCCGATGGCTTGTGCAAATACTCGGCCTCCCATGTCGCATTGTCGTAGGGCG
>NW_022746017.1:0-1137 GCF_011630105.1 Anneissia japonica
ATGCCAAAGTGTGAACCTGGTAGTAGCAAAACAGGGGAAAACAATCGCACAAGGAAATGTAGATTTCGTGAAGGGATGGCTTATCAGTTGCCGTCGTAGACGCCTTTTTGGAATCAAATCGATATTGCCGAGGGCCTTCTGGGAGCCCTGCAGAGGAACAGACACGGAAAACGAACGTTACTGCCTTCAGAATGCGAGATTTTCCACACTATATAACCCACCAGGTAGACACGACAATAATGATGCGGAACAAAATAATTACAACCGATACTATACTCTGAGGGGCGGAACCCTTCGTAATACAAAAAATAGTCTCGATGACATCACAACCGGGACAGATGAAGTGATGATGCAACACCTTTTTTTTTTTAAAGAAAGTTCCACACAAAGTTCGAATTCATTTCCTCGTCAGACGTGCAACAGCACCTGTCAGCTATAATGGATTACGCCCAGCTTTTTACCACTATCGCTTTCTATTCGTATTGAACATTCTCTTGGCAACAATAACCAAACGGACGGTTTCCGAGATGAATGGCGCCATGATAAAGCGTATGATGTTTATGATTGCCTTCGTCTTTTTTCTCGAAGTTTTCAGATCTGCCGTCGTAGATTTCATGAAAGTGTCGTCGAAAGTGTTGAAAATCTCATCGAACAGTGAGACAGACCTTCAGGTTGATATCGTTATGTTGATCATCTTGTACACTCTTTTGGCTGCAATACATGAATGGACCGTTATTGAGCTCATTTGCCACGTAACCAATTCTATAGTATCGACCATCGAAACACTTTTTTTCTTACAGATCATGAGATTTTCTATCGAATGTTTAACTGGAATGTCGTTGGAACTGTTTACGCTCCCTTCGAACCATGTGGAATGTTTGTGGATTCTGTTAAGCGATGAAGGCAGTCAGTTCTATCGAGAGAGAATTCAACGATCCTCTGTTTAGATCAAATTGACACGAGCCAACGTTTATTTTTTATTTTATTTATTATTTTTGTTCAGTTAAATAACAAGAAGAAATATAATACCTTGTTCTAATGTATAATAAGATCAAATATTTGTTAAAAAATAATAACAGAATCTTTTGAACACCTCATGTAACTTTAAATGAATAACGTTTATTTTTCAATGTTTCG
>NW_022746018.1:0-586 GCF_011630105.1 Anneissia japonica
CTTGACTAATATTGAATATTATTATTAACTAACCTTTGGAACTCATAACTCCCATATAGATACTTGTAAGATAAACACGGAACGACATTAGTTTTCAGTGAATTTCTAATAAAAATTATGAAATCTGAAAGTTGTGTTGAATTGTTTATTGATTTCCTAATTCGTAACAAACAGCGTCTTACCTTTTATTGGAATTTTGTTCTGGCTAGCATCATCCATATCGTGTCTTGGACTAACATGGAAAAGCTAATATTCTCTTTTTAATTTAAAATTACGTAATACTTTATTGATAAAACAAGTTGCTAAAAGAACACAAGACGGTACAACACTAAGTTTCAGAGTTTATGTAGGGAACTACCGTAAGTTCCCTTCATAAAAACATCTTGTGTAAAACAAATACCGTTAACTATTATTTGAACCAAAATGAAATGTACAAGGCCTTGATGGATTCATATTATATACGAATATAAAAATAAAACAATGTAGGGCCTACACAAACTAGCTAGCCTGGCCTAGCTAGCCCTCTCCTAGGCCTAGTTAAAGTTCTAAATAAGTTTCAAAGGTAATAATATTCAATGTTAGTCAA
>NW_022746019.1:0-719 GCF_011630105.1 Anneissia japonica
CAAAGCAGAATTGCGAAACAAAGTTGTTACATAAGGGTAAAAGATTATTAGATTTAAAAAAAAAACACACACACACAAGCTAATAAGTAATTATAAAAGATAAAACTATACAATAAACATTATCGAATTCATAAATTAAATTTTTAAACAACTTACTATACAGAGACACTTTCATCAGGTTAAATTACTAATTAATTATTTAGGTTTAAAGGCAATACATCAAAAATTTTAAAAGGAAACTATGAAAATAATAATTAGGCCTACAATACAATTAACATTGTAGACATTCTAAACGTTATAATACACAAACATAATACAGTGCAGTCATTGTATGGAAAGCATCATTAATTACATGAGACACAACTTCATTATTTGAAATCTTTGCTATACTAGTTATATCAATCCCTATTATATATTATTGGGTATGGACGAGTTATTATGCTAAAGTAATAGGCCTACTAAAGTATGTATAGCGTAATATTGTTTTAAACTTAGAAGAGCATACACAGAATTAGTATTATATTAAAACATTAGATTAATTAAATTTTAAATTGACGTAATTCTTGTTTAAATGTTAATATAATAATAAATAATAATATTTATTATTACTACTACTATTACCATTATTACCATTACTACTATTATTTCTATTCTTATTATTGGCTTTTCCCAGCAGTAGCTGGAAAAGCCATTGTTTTTATTCTGATTTTTGTCCCCTT
>NW_022746020.1:0-1566 GCF_011630105.1 Anneissia japonica
TCGTACCTATATAGCACCAAGCATGGTCAGCTAAAGATGTTATAGAACCTCGTCTGTAAAAGTCCCTCCCTGGGCTTCATTTATTTTGAATTGCTGGATCTGCCACTGCAGAAGTGAAACTTACATTACAACTGATATTATACAATGATGTAGAACCATTCATTGGAAATAGAACATGAAGTTAACGCTTTGATCATCTCTATTGTCATAACGCAGTATAAAGAATAAATAAATAAAATAAAAAAATTTCATACCTTTGGAAATGGATTCTTGGTCAGCGTATATATTTTTATTTACAATATAAATAAAAATCTGACCTATCATTGAACTGCTTATTCATTAAGTGTCATGCATGACTCGCCAATACCATGGTGCGACGTAAACACTTGTAATTGTCAGTTTGGAAGTTATTAAGAAAATTGATAAAATATTGAAAGTTCTGTTGGCCATAAGAAAAAAAAAAATCCGGGTCTTTTAAGAACCTTTGAATTTGAACGGAAATCATTAACAAAAGCCTGGAGGTATAAAATACCTCATTGACACAAGTAACCACACTCCCTTTCTCTTTTTTGTTTCGTATTGATTTTTTTCTCAACACGCTTCAAATAATGCGACCTTCTTTAATTTAAATTCGTTTTGACGCTATCGTTTTTTAACGTTCCTAATTAAGCTATTGTTTAACGCATTCTTTAATCCATCCAAAGGCTAGGCCTATATTGAGCCATAAGCGGAACCGCCCAATGCATAACAACCGGTTATGTTGGCCGAAACTGTATGGCTGACTGTGTGTAAGACTACATAACGCTATGTGTATGACATGTTGCGTATGTGTATGCGTCTGATGCAGTGTAGTGTAAGTGAGCGTATCACATGGATGTTTGTGTGCGTGCGGGCACGTTTTGAACTACATACCTGCAATTGTGTGCGTGTAGCATGGGGTTATATAAAGGCCTGCTAGATACATTTATGCTCCAGTAAATTTTTAAAAAGCATTAACTCACTTACAAAATGATCGTTGTACATGAGTGACCAAAGAAATTTTAATAAGTAATACTGCATAAAAACCGAAATGTCCACTGATTAATCTCTGATAAGATAGTATAATACTCCAATTATCGAAATGCACGCCATCGTGTCGGGATTCAATATTATAATTAATGTCGAAATATTGAATCCCGACACGATGGCGTGTATTTCCATACTTGGAGTATGTATTATACTATCAAATACTGCATACATCAATTAATCAATCAGTTAATCAATCAATAATTTAATCGATCAATAAATTAATCACGCACTCATACATAGTAAATTATTGATATATCGTAGAATGCTCTTTAATTACAGTGTATAACCAGTACGCCTACCATTCCCGTCTTCTAAGTACCCCAGGTGACAGATACATTCCGTGTTCAGTACCTACACACAGTATCATGTGTACTTGAAATCTATATTGAAATGTAAACCATCAACGACACGCCCTTTCCAAGATCCGAGCCCTTCGTGACAAAAAACAAGTATTTCTTCAGTATCAACAGATAATTTATGATGAAATAAAAACATTCG
>NW_022746021.1:0-4259 GCF_011630105.1 Anneissia japonica
CATATGCACGTTACATTTGTTAGGTTAATCTGTAATTTGAATGACATAATGTGTCAGCATGTGCATGCATACTTGACCCTATTTCTAATGGTGAAGATAAATATACATAAACGTACACTCAAAGAAAATACATACGCCCGTTCTCGTACATAAACGCCCTTCTCACAGTTGCTTGGCAGAGTGCACAAGAAAAAAGTTTACATTTATGATGTTGTTTTTATTGAATACTGTTGATCCCTCTATCATTCTTCATCTTATACCCGATTCACACGTACAAAAATCTTACCAAATGTAACAAAATGTAACCAAAAGTAACATTTTACGGCACGTGTGAAAGTACCTCCGTGTAATACCCTTGTAAAATCTTGGAGCGTCTCGGTAATCTTTACCAGCCTCGCTGAGGCTGGTAAAGCTTCCGAGATGTAACATGGATGGATCTGCGCATGCGCAGGGATTTCAACACAACAACAATCTACTGTTCTTTGAATTTTCTTCCTTCTGCGTACGATTCTGATCCACTAGAAATAGATAGGCCTAGTTTTTCTCAATGATGTATGAATTACCCTTGTTATTAATGTTAATTAGTAATGGTAGAAGAAGAAGAAGATATACATAAAATGAACGTCGGGATGGTGTTAGTACTATTACTAGTATTAAAAGAGTCGACAGAAACGTTGGAAGCTATGCCTAGTTTAGTGTAGTACAGCAGTTGTTAAGGGTATTGATTGCTTCGAATGTTTACTGTGATGGTGAGTTCAACAGTCCATCTGTGACAGGGGTTCTCAACTAGGCCTAGGCTAGACCTATATCGCAGTAGGGGAAAAAATGGTTCATTGAATAAACACTGAATAAATTTTACACAACCTTGGCATTACCTTACAGACGCGTGTGAATGCTTTTTATCTCAGTAGGAATAACTCGGGAGATCGCTCGGTTACAATTTGTTACTTTTTGTTAAATTTAACTTCACGTGTGAATCGGGTATTAGCATGGTGGCTCATCATTAACTCACAACAGGTTGTCAAATGACCCGGATGACATCATTGATAATCTGACAGACTGCTATAGAAGAATCTTCAGACATGTCTGTACAAGTTTATTATGCGATGCTTTATGTACACACCTGTTGTTTAACCTTAAGATGCACCTGTTCTTTAAGGAACATTTGTTCTTTAGGAATACCTGGTCATAATGTACCCCTGTTCTCAAAGTATCCCTGTTCATAAAGTATCACTGTTCTGGGTACAGTAACCCTGTTTTAAAGAGCTCCTATTCTTAATGTATACACGTTCTTAAAACAGATCTGCTCCTAACACTTGTTGTTAAAGTCAGACCTGTTCTTAATGTACTCCTGCTCTTAAAGTAACCTTGTATTCACTGTTCTTTAGGTAACCCTGTTCTTATAGGTAGATAAATCAAAGAGACTCCTGTTTTTAAGAAGCTGTTCTTAAGGTAGATTTGATAATATGATACCTATGCTGTTTAAGGTACCCTAGTTATTAAAGTAGACATGTTCTTATGGTACTCCTATTCTTTAAGAAGGCCTGTTCTTATGAAAACCTGGTGTAAGTACTCTTATTCTTCCGGTAGCCCTGTTTTTAAGATAGCCCTATTTTTGAGCAGTGTTCTTCAAGTAACCCCTGTTCTTTAGGTAAATCTGTTCTTAAGGTACACATAATCTTAATATACATACTGTTCTTCAGGTACTCCTGTTCTTAATAAGGTAACCTGTTTTCAAAGCAGTCTTTCCTGTGTAGTATACACTCATAGTGTCTTTCTTGAAAATTTCTGCTGTATTTAAAGCATCTAGTTTTAAAATGCCTCTGAGCGTTAAAGGTGCATCTCTCAAAGTATGGTACACAACCCATTATCCTAGGAACACTGCTATTAAGGTACAGCTCTCCTAAAGATACACCTACTTGATATGACCTGGTGGCAGGCACAGATTGGTCACAGGCTCTGTGGAGTTTGGTGGTCGGAACTAATACGACGTAAACACTCCAGTATTCAAAGTTGACCAAACCTCTCACAGATAATGTGTTGAACATAAACCTGGAAGAAATATGTTCTGAATCAGGTGTTGCACAAAAACTCCTAACGGGATATTGATGATTTCCGTCGCTTGGCCAGTTCTGCCCATTTATTCCGGTTGGAAATTACTCCGTCCAGCATTGGTTGAAACTTTTGACTGACGTGGCATAGCGCTTGGTAAAGAGGCAAGCAGACACCGTCGATGAATCCTGTCTGCATTTCCGGTAACTGGTCCTTCTGACGTCTGTCAAACATCGTCTGAGAATCACAAAAAAATTATACAGAGGGTCACACATTTCAAAAGGACACAAAAATCCTGTGAAAATTCAAACATCTTTGAAAGTAAGAACGTTTTTAAGTCCTGTCCAGAAAAGGATATTCTATTTGACAAAAACATGTGACGATCACATCATGACCATGTATAGGCACGTCATGACTATATATGGGCATACAATGACTGTGTGTGTGTGCAGTGACCATAAAGCCCTGTTTGCACTATGACAATAACGATCAACGATAAAAAGCTAAAAAGCAATTGTTCATACAGAAAATAAAAGAAATAAGACAAGTTTTCACACTAGCAAGATTCGATAACAATTTATCTTGTACGATAAAAAATATTTTGACAAATCAAATCAAATGATGTCATAATCATGGGAAAATGATAAAATCGTAATAGTAAAAATGATTTTATCATTTTCCCATTATTATAAAGTTATGATGATGTGAATTTTTTTTTTTTTCGTATATACTATAAACGTTATAGAATCGTGCGAATAGTGTGAAAACTTCTCTTATTTTCTATATGAACAAATGCTTTTTAGATTTTTATTGTTGATCGTTTGTCATAGTCCATAGAAGAGGGGGGAACTGCAAAAAGAAACTTTTCAAAGCTTTGTCTGCTATATGTTTATATATCAGTGAACCTAAAAATACTCAGTTTTTGAAGATCAACGCCACTCTTTTTTTTTTGTTAAATTAATTCTCTTATAAACTTACAATTTAATATAAAGTGATGAGAAACAAAGGAGGCAGAGCCTGTGTTTGTTGTCCAGGATCTAACTTAACTAAATAATATATCTTAGCTACATGATTAATTAATCAATTAAATACTTAATTGATTATAAATTAAATATTCAATCGATCATTTAATTAATATTTTCTTCAAACAAAAATATTATTTTGAAACAAACAAATGGCAAATTATTACTTATACTAATAATGTATTTGTTGATTATCTGTTTCTTTTAAGCTGATTTTGAAGTGTGACGTGAGATAGTACGAGTTTTCAATTGATTTTGAAACTGAACACCAACATTTGTGGCCACAACAATAAAATATTGTGTCGAGTTTCTTTTCTATTATTATCTTTAAGAGTTTCTAATCATTTATTATTTTGGATTTCTAATTTTATCAACTTTACTCTAAGTATAGGAACTAAATTAAATAAATTACTAAATACGCATCACTGAATTAGGTTTAAACATTCCTATATTAGAGATGACTTGTTAAAGTGATTAGCAGACATGAAAACTGTGTTTGGATAACATCTGGCCTGTACATTTACGTCACTACATCAAGCAAAAGATGATGTTTTATGTTTTTTTAATAGTATATGTATTAATATAATATATTTCTTTCTATATTTATATAATATAAACAAATCGACAGAGAATAATAATATACTCAAATAGGAACACGATGTTCCTATAACATTTTGTTCCTATTTGAGCACTGTTATTATACACCCTTTTGTTTACTTATATTGTGTTTACAGCGCCACACAGCATACCTAATTTAAATATGTATATAATATATATTGAACGAAAAAATATTCAGAATGTTGCTGTTTACAGAAGATATTTTTTTTAAATAATAGTATAATTATGAGGAATATTGTTGTTGGCCTATTCATATATTTGTTTAGAAGAAAAAGCTGCATCTGTTTACAGTATTTTGATTTATATCCCCTTTTCCTGTGCAAAAGACTACATTTCTTTTAGTAATGAGGATTTCCCGTTTATAAGCAGTGCTTTATCTGGATGGAATTTTCCTTTATCCTTAATCATTTTTAAATTATTTGTCTCTCCACCAGAGTATAAATCATGGGTACCGGCAAAGAACGTAAACAGACTGCTTGGTGATGAGTGGCACTCCCCCTACAGCCTTGCTGTCTGGCCCAAATGCCAAGGAAAGAGAGACGGGCACAAAGTCATTTTAAATGCAAA
>NW_022746022.1:0-8742 GCF_011630105.1 Anneissia japonica
TAGACGAAGGAGTATTCAATATTATGCTTATATTATTCTGTCTTTTACGCGAGTAGGCCTATATATAAAACCCATAGGTATAATAATAATAATAATAATAATAATAATCATAATAATAATAATAATAATAATGAATAGTAAGTGTCAAGGACAATAATGAAGAAAAGCGTTGACGTATTTCAAAACATAAATATAATTTATTTTAACGAATATTTTCTTCTCTTTTTAAGGAATTTATCAGCGTAACATGCTTCCTTATTTTCCCATTATTCGAGCACTGCTATTATCTAATTGTTATGTCTATATAAATAAAGTTGTATATACAATTATTGTATATTTTAAATCTAATTTTGCTTAATAATTTTATTGAAGTTGTAAGGTTCATATAAAATTTGGCCTGTGGTCCACGACTTGTGACCGCTTTTAAAGTGGATGTTCTAAATAAAAGTGAATAAAATTATGGTGCAATTGTAACACCTTCGTGATTACACCATGACAGTACAGTAGTTAACCTGCTTAAACGTTAATTCTTTGTGAGTGTGCGTTATTTTAGATCTACAAGAGGTCACGATTTGAACTCTATAAACACGGGATACACATTATTACTGTATAGTGAATTTGTTTTTTTGTTGTTTTTTTTTTCATTTTTTTCTATAAAAGTTCTCTCCAAATTTTCAAATAGAGTAAAATTATGTACTACAAATTAGTATCATCATATTTATATTATTTCTTTACTATGGATTTAGTAGAATTTTTGTCAGTTTTTGGGATTAGGATACACTACTTGTGATGAGAAGTAAGCTGAACATATAAAAATAATATGGGACTGGGTGAGCGTAGATATTGTAATATCAATATTTTCATTATATATTCGTTATTTTTTGACACTGCCATTAGTTGTTCTGAATGTGTTACCAGCTTGTTTTGTGATTGGTGTGTCTATGGAAACACATGTACCCATAATGCATCAGCATTCTGTAGTGCAGATGATCAAGTAATCCTGAATGGAAATGTGAGCTTAATGCAAAAATTCAATTAAATTGATAATAACGTTGTAATTGTAATACGCATTTAGGTCTGAAACTAAAGTCTTATATTCTGGCTAACTAGTATTGCTTGCTTGATAGTTAGCAATGTTAACGTGAATGCATTGTATGTGGAATAATAAGAAACCAAATTGTAATTTCAGTTATTAGTACAAATATGCAAAATAATGTTATTTATTCGCAAATTGTATGCTTTTAAGGCAACGATGACTCCAGCTCCTGGTGGTATGAAAGGTCATGGTTCATGTCCCCAAATTATCCGTCAAACGAATGAAGAACTGATTCATGCGAGTGTACAGAAAGAAGTCCGAATACCTGTCAAGAATTTACCAAATGCAACAAAAGTAAGAAATGAGTGTCAAAAGTCATTGTATTTTATATTAATATATATTAGTTCACATTATTCATCATCGAAAGGAGTGGGTACCATAATTTATTATAGTATGAACATTCGCAATTTTTTGTAAGGTTCTTGATAATTCTTTTATTATATTTCTTAAGAGGCACTATAAAGGCTACTTAGTTTTGTGCTAAAAAAAATTACATTTTTTGTGTGTTCTCAGTATAAATATTCTCACTGTCATTCAATGATGAATTTGGATAACTAGGTTTAGATCTACAGTAAAAAAAAAAACAATTACAACTTTACAATTAAACTGTTCTGATCTGTGTTTTTTGCTGGTTTTAATCTGACAGCAAGTTAAACACATTCTTTCTGCTTTAAATAAAATATATTCTTTTTATTCATGATCTTGTTTAGGTCCTCAGTGGCTTTGAGTGTGTGCTGACAATTGAGGGGAAAACATCAACTATTCCGGCATCTGTTGGGAAACCTAATATTACTTGTTCCCAATACAATGTAAGGCTTTATGCTTGACTGATACCTGTTATGTCTGCTGACATCCCAAGAGAGCCGTAGCCTTTCTATTTAGCTTCTATTTATCCCCCGTAATGTGCTCTTGTCTATCCATCATTTAATGTAAGGCCTGCTCAAACTGTTGACTTTCATAACATTTTATACACGCAATACTATGTCAGTATACAATATATTTTAAAATGTTATCAAAATAATAGAATTCAATCTAATTCATAAATTTTATGCAAATTGTCTTAGGTTGTGTTGAAATTTAGAGACCATTAATATGCCCTACTAAGCGTGGTTAATGTTGAAGTTTCTATGACTACTTAACATAAATATTCCCTGTGTTGCTTATATATTTCAAAACAGAATAACAAAGATAAGACAACCATACATTTATAAAAAAATTCTCTAGCTTTCATCTCCTGAGGAGATTGTGATCCTAAGTTCTCTTGTGAATCGTATGATTATTTAAATGTCGATGTGGTTCAAATTTTAATTCAGATTATTTTCTGTTTTCTGTTTAAATCTCATAGTATGATTATGCAGCTGACGACCAGGAACTAACTGCAAATATTAAAATTGTTTGGAATGAAAACAACTACATTGACAACATGTATCAAGGTTGGTAATATTTCATTGTTCACTGTCTACGCTAAGTACATAAACACACTTTGTTAGGCTATCAAGAGACCTGAGTATCTGAAGCAAACACTTTTCTTTTAGTACCTGAAAAAATACACTTACAGTAGTTTAAAAAAGAGTCACCTTTGTCTTCAATAAAAACATTGACAATGCGAGTCAAACTAGGGTATGCGAATTGTGTCATTCAATAAATTTTGTATAATAGTTAGCAAACACTGTAGCGTTTCCTCTTTAGGGGTTCATTGATTTTTGCAGTTATTTTATTGTACCAAGAAGATATTTTTGGGGAAAATTCTGTATTTCCAAGGCACCTAGCCATTATTACATGAGTGAAGTGGATAAATAAATTAACAATTACGTGTAGCTACTGCTATGCTTTGAAGTAAAATGTAGAGTGCACCGTGTGACATGGTATTATGGGGTTATTGAAATTCTAAATCTGTATAATAAGAAATTATGAACATATAATAAGTATGAAGGATATAACTATAATAGACAAAATAATAAGGAAGGTGGTGATGAATATGATTGTCTTGGTGGTTCAAGAAGTGTCTTTTATTGCATTGTATTTGAATATAATTCCGTTAATTACTTTCTCCTATTGTTTCTAGTTATAAATAAAACACTGGAAATGTATCACTAATTTAATATGACAAAACACAAGCTTTCAAGCACACAGTCTTCTTCGTGAATCAGTGTGTCCTCGAAAGATTATTTAGTCTTTAAAATGATTTGTAGTATTTTATTTATAATCATCAAACTTGTCTTATCTTTTTGTGTTCTAGTTATTTTGTACAAATGTTCTGTGCAGCGTCCAGATTGCAGCCGGTGTCTTTCTAACAATACTACAAGACCACAGCTTGATTGCGTCTGGTGTGGAGACCATGGCTGTGTATATGATTCATTCTGTTCGACAGAAATAAGTGACTGTCCAGCTCCTGTAATCAAGCAGGTAATACTTTATTAGTCCATGTTAAAGATTCACCATAAAGTGTAGGGAAAACATTATACAATAATTTGTATTATATTCATTTATGCACATTGCCAATTAATCACCATCTTATACAATAAGTGGTAATTCTTTTCACAACACAGACACACATGATTTTTTGCAAATGTAGGAAAAATGTTTGGTTGGACTTAAACCCAGGACCCTAGATTAAGAAGGCAAGCACCTTAACCATCAAGATAGAAAACCTCTTCCATAAGTTGTTGTTAAAGGACAAGTATTTACTTATTTATTTATCTATCTATTTCTGTCTTTTGTGTGACTAAACATTCAATGATGCAGCACTGGTATCACAGTATGGATCACAAGTAAAAAGAATAAAAGAAAAGCAAAACAAAATGAAAAAGAAATAGAACTAAAAACTAAACTAATGAGTTAAAGAAAAACAATATGTACATAAATATAAAACTGCTGTCAAAAACCACCTTACTAATTTTTAAACAAAATTGAAAAGGAAAAGACGAAAAGAACATCTGTTAAATTTTGATTCAATATTTTGTCTAGAAGAGAGTATCATTTCAGGTAAATAAAGATCACAATATATCAAAAATCAAATCCTAAATCTTTCTCATGGAATCATACAAAATGAATACAATTTTACTTCCTTTAGCCACATGGGGGTTGGAAATCAAAATAAGACACTTTCAGCTATTTAAACATAAACCTCCAAAGTAAACAAATCAAATGGATATTTTTCTTTACTAGTCCAGTGTAACGTAGGTGAACAAACAATTCCATATGATACAATGCAATATAACAATATAGTCCGCAATGCTGTGCAGGTATGAAGGGTTTCCCACTGGGTTCTATTATATTGGGTTTATTTGGCAGGGATTTAATGTCACCTTGTGTGTCTCCCAGAGGTTAAATAGTAATAGAGATAAAAATAAATACTAATACTAATAATATAAGTAAGTTGGTTAATACATCACTTATACACAAATACATATACACATACACACAAACATATATATACACATATATATATACACATATACATATATATATACAGTATACATATACATATATATATATATGTATACACACACACACACATACACACAAGCTTACATATACATACATACATACACACACAATACATACATGCATAGACGCACACACAAACACACACCCCTCCCACACACATATTCACACATACATACATACATATACACATGCATACACAAACACATACATATATATATATACATATAACAGAGTAAATATTGTAAATTTAATTCAATAACATTAAAACCAGACATATTAGTCTTGCAATAGAAAAGTATTATATATATATATATATATCATTTCGTTCTTTCCATGCCATCGTTAAAAGTAATTTACAATGATTATCGAAAACTTTACTCGCAATAGTATAATTAATAGGGTTTATACAATTTGTTGTTAAAATTTGATATTCGTAATGGATTTCTAAATCATCAAACAAAAGATGGTATTTAATTTCAGGGGAGCTTAATGTGAATAATTCCCAAAATATATGTAAATCCTTTTTGTAAGAATAATCAAACAGCGCCCTCAACTGCTGATTCTAAAGTTTTGCTGCAGTTTATAAATCGTTATTCCTATTATGCAAATATTAATTAATTTTTGTGAAAAAAATGTTTTCAATGTATCTTTTAATAGGTTATACCACTTTCAGTTGCTACGGTAACTAACCAGCCTGAGCCTGATTACACTGAGGTCATTGAACTTCTTGGAACTGATTTTGGACAAACGTCATCAGATATTGCTAGCATTATGATAGATAGCAAGGAATGTGAAAAGATTGCAGATGGGTTTAACATATCTTTACAAACGTAAGGCATTCAAATGACTATCTATTATTTACTTGCATCTTGGTTTGAGGAAACTGTATGTTGTTTTTCACTCATAATTGTAATTTATATTGTATTAAATGTTTGTCTATTACATGTATCTTGATTTGGGTATATACTGTATTGTTGTTTTGTTTTGTTTTTTTGTTGTTTACATTGTTATTTGATTTTACATCTAGTGTTAAGTGTAGAGCTCCTGTCTTCAGCACTGCCTCTCAAAGAAATGTCATCATATCTGTCCAAGGGAAACCAAGTGGACCAGCATACATAGTTTATCAGGTTATTATATATTTATATTTTATATTTATTTCATATAGTGGAACAATACACTTCATAACCAGCATAAAGTGCTAAGCGTTTCTTCAATTCATTTTTTTCTAGAATCCTTCAATTTTCGACATCACTCCAAAGTTTGGAATCAAGCATGGTGGTACACGAGTGAATATAACCGGCATGTTTTTGAACACCGGTCGAGATCTTATGGTATCTATGGGTGAAAGCGAGTGTTATGTTAAAAAGTAAGTATATAAATTTCTTTTTTTGATCTTTTCCACCTGATTATCCATTCTCTGATATTGGTTAATTATTTATTTTATATTTCTCACTGCAGTGTATCTGAAACTCAGATACTGTGTACAACCTCGCATTATGCAGTTGACGAAGAAGTAATGGCAACGGTTACATTTGGACAGGCTACAAGAGATGCTTCTACCTTTACGTACACAGACAACCCTAGAGTGATGGAATTTAATCCGAAAAGCAGTATCAAAGCGTAAGAAAATATCTGTTCCTTTCTAATAACATTTGGACCACTTGAACTGTTTTTTTGCAGAGTATTTATTTGAATTACATTCCACATTGTAAGACCGTAATTAAATCATATAATAACAATAATGATAATAATAATAATAATAATTATTATTATTATAATTATTATTAATATTATTATTATTATTGTTATTATTATATTAGAAATATTGTTATTATTGGCAGCAGTAATAGTATTTGTATATGTATTTGATATAACAAAATGCTTTGTAGGCCTACATTACTATTTCTACAATAAAACAGGCAGATGTTGATTTCAAGTTTGATATCTTTCAGTGGTGGTCGTAAGATTACTGTGACAGGGATGCATTTTCAGTATGTGCAAGAAGCCAAGATGCTAGTGAATGGTGTATCAGCTAAAGCAGTAAGAAAATCTAAGTTCTCGTGGAAATTAGTTCCTAAGAGGGCACCTAGTAATATGTCCCTCAATCTCAAGTAATTCCTATTAGCTTGTTATTTGTTTATTATATCATTAATTTTTTTTAAAGAGATGAGAATCAAGGAAATAATAATAATATACGCTAATTTCAAACAGCCATTATAGTCCCTTCTTAAAATAGGATAAATACTTTTGTCCTGGTTATGACAGTAAACCAGGTGATTACAAAATGCAACCAAATTTATTTGCAGTGTAAGGCTGGCTATTCAAACAACATCAAGAAAAATATTGACAGAACAACAAACGGGTAAACATCTCAGAGTTAGCAACCAAGCTTCGTTAGTTTTTAGAGATTAGTTCTTTTGACTAGATTATGAATTGCTTTTAAAACTATTTTATCATATGTTAATAGTGATTCTTTTGGAGTTTCGCTTTTTTTTAAAGTATACAACATGCACGAAGAAAGTACGTTATAAAAACAATGTTTTTATGTATTTTAGTTGAATATTTTCAATTTTTTAGCAGTAATATTGTTTATATCAGCTGCATTTAAGGCCAAAGAGATTGTAAATGTGCTAAAGATAATTGAATATGTAAATACAATTTAGAATAGGAAGCAGTAGAATGGAATAGAAAAGATTTTCAATCTTCTTTATAATAACCCATAAACAGTGGGAAAGCTACAATATACTTTTTACTATGAAGTGTAAATTGAGTAATTCTAGTTTCTTTTCTTTTTCAGAATTGTGAAGTTTTATCAAATGAGAATATGAATTGTAAAAGTCCTCCCACAGAACTCTCTTCGTCAGGTCAGCGTAGCAGACGACAAGCACATGTTGCATTACCTTTGACCTTTTCGTTTGATGGCTATGTTATTGTATCGAGTGGTGAATCTGAATTCAGAATTTATCCTGATCCTATCTACTATCCCTTCAGTAGTAAGACAGTATATGGACAACTGGTAGAAGATGGAATCTACATACTAGAACGTGATATTACATTAATTCAATTGATGGTAGACTATGTTGTTTTTCCTTGTCGATATCAAACAAATAATACCTTAGATTAATGGTGGATAAACACATTAACTTATATTTAATAAGCCAATTCAAACTGCATATGGCCACATCAAGGTCATTGACAATTGTGGAAGCAGTTTGGTGCAGCGGGAACTGTTTAGTTTCAACCTTGAGGTCGGGGTTTCAATCCCTCGCTTGCAATTGTTTCGCTAGTGTTCTTGAGCAAGGCACTTTATCTGCATGTACTTCTCTCCACCCAGGAGTATTTAAATGGGTACATGGTGTGGTTGCCTGCTCCTACGCTGATTATCAGCAGAAACACTTAAAGCATGTGGACCCAATGACCAGGTAAAAAGTGCACTTTATAACCTAAAGGAAGAGGCGCATAATAAATGCCCATACCAGTACCAGTACATAAACAGGCATAGGTTTATGTAGGTAGACCTTGGAATACAGGCTTGCGTAGTTCTAACTACAAATTGGCTTATTAACTTTTCCACAGTTAAAGAAAATCAGCTGGAAATCTTTTATGGAACTTGCCATTTCCTTGAATCTTTTTAACATGTAACATGTTTTCCCCATAGGGATCAGGCATAGATCTAAGTGCCACTGATGTCAGTGATGTAAAGGTGTATGTTGGTGAGACTCCATGCAATGTACTCTCAGTAGCTAAAACGTCAGTTGTTGCAGAGGCACCAAAAAAGGAACCTGATGCAGTAAATGGTGGAGATCATCCTCTTGTCGTGGTAAGTTGGAAGCTGTGATATATATATTTAATAAATTAGTTATTGATTGATTGATCGATTGATATATATCCCGAGCCGATCACCTGATGATTGAGGCTGTGCCCTCATGAAACAGTCTGTAGTGCAAAATAAAATGTTGAGTATGTAACCTAGTGTCTTTGATTACGTATATATATTCCATGTTTGTCCATTAACTTTAAATAATAAAGAAAAATCATTAGATAGCATGACTCCATTAGAAAAAATTAGGAAAAATAGAACAATATAATACTCTTTGAAGGCATAAATGACAGTGGATAGTGATAGCTGTCATTAATAATGTAGTCTAATAACCCATAGTATGTTTTTGGTTGTTCATTTTGTAGATTTATCAAGG